>NC_053391.1:4265887-4358663 GCF_905171765.1 Bufo bufo
TGTCTTCATGTCATAGCAGAGAATCAGGCTTCACGTCACCCACCACTGGAACAAGCCACTGTCACACATTTAGGCCCAGGCACCCAGGCAGAGGAGAGAGGTCCCGTAACAGAGAATCTGGCCTTATGTCAGCGCAGAATCTGTCTTCATGTCATAGCAGAGAATCAGGCTTCACGTCACCCACCACTGGAACAGGCCACTGTCACATATTTAGGCCCAGGCACCCAGGCAGAGGAGAGAGGTCCCGTAACAGAGAATCTGGCCTTATGTCAGCGCAGAATCTGTCTTCATGTCATAGCAGAGAATCAGGCTTCACGTCACCCACCACTGGAACAGGCCACTGTCACATATTTAGGCCCAGGCACCCAGACAGAGGAGAGAGGTCCCATAACAGAGAATCTGGCTTCATGTCAGCAGAGAATCAGTCTTCATGTCATAGCAGAGAATCAGGCTTCACGTCACCCACCACTGGAACAGGCCACTGTCACATATTTAGGCCCCGGCACCCAGACAGAGGAGAGAGGTCCCGTAACAGAGAATCTGGCTTCATGTCAGCACAGAATCAGTCTTCATGTCATAGCAGAGAATCAGGCTTCACGTCACCCACCACTGGAACAGGCCACTGTCACATATTTAGGCCCAGGCACCCAGACAGAGGAGAGAGGTCCCGTAACAGAGAATCTGGCCTTATGTCAGCGCAGAATCTGTCTTCATGTCATAGCAGAGAATCAGGCTTCACGTCACCCACCACTGGAACAGGCCACTGTCACACATTTAGGCCCAGGCACCCAGGCAGAGGAGAGAGGTCCCGTAACAGAGAATCTGGCCTTATGTCAGCACAGAATCTGTCTTCATGTCATAGCAGAGAATCAGGCTTCACGTCACCCACCACTGGAACAGGCCACTGTCACATATTTAGGCCCAGGCACCCAGACAGAGGAGAGAGGTCCCGTAACAGAGAATCTGGCCTTATGTCAGCACAGAATCAGTCTTCATGTCATAGCAGAGAATCAGGCTTCACGTCACCCACCACTGGAACAGACCACTGTCACATATTTAGGCCCAGGCACCCAGGCAGAGGAGAGAGGTCCCGTAACAGAGAATCTGGCCTTATGTCAGCGCAGAATCTGTCTTCATGTCATAGCAGAGAATCAGGCTTCACGTCACCCACCACTGGAACAGGCCACTGTCACATATTTAGGCCTGGCACCCAGGCAGAGGAGAGAGGTCCCGTAACAGAGAATCTGGCCTTATGTCAGCGCAGAATCAGTCTTCATGTCATAGCAGAGAATCAGGCATCACGTCACCCACCACTGGAACAGGCCACTGTCACATATTTAGGCCCAGGCACCCAGACAGAGGAGAGAGGTCCCGTAACAGAGAATCTGGCCTTATGTCAGCACAGAATCTGTCTTCATGTCATAGCAGAGAATCAGGCTTCACGTCACCCACCACTGGAACAGGCCACTGTCACACATTTAGGCCCCGGCACCCAGGCAGAGGAGAGAGGTCCCGTAACAGAGAATCTGGCCTTATGTCAGCGCAGAATCTGTCTTCATGTCATAGCAGAGAATCAGGCTTCACGTCACCCACCACTGGAACAGGCCACTGTCACATATTTAGGCCTGGCACCCAGGCAGAGGAGAGAGGTCCCGTAACAGAGAATCTGGCCTTATGTCAGCGCAGAATCAGTCTTCATGTCATAGCATAGAATCAGGCTTCACGTCACCCACCACTGGAACAGGCCACTGTCACATATTTAGGCCCAGGCACCCAGACAGAGGAGAGAGGTCCCATAACAGAGAATCTGGCTTCATGTCAGCAGAGAATCAGTCTTCATGTCATAGCAGAGAATCAGGCTTCACGTCACCCACCACTGGAACAGGCCACTGTCACACATTTAGGCCCCGGCACCCAGGCAGAGGAGAGAGGTCCCGTAACAGAGAATCTGGCCTTATGTCAGCGCAGAATCTGTCTTCATGTCATAGCAGAGAATCAGGCTTCACGTCACCCACCACTGGAACAGGCCACTGTCACATATTTAGGCCCAGGCACCCAGACAGAGGAGAGAGGTCCCGTAACAGAGAATCTGGCCTTATGTCAGCGCAGAATCTGTCTTCATGTCATAGCAGAGAATCAGGCTTCACGTCACCCACCACTGGAACAGGCCACTGTCACATATTTAGGCCCAGGCACCCAGACAGAGGAGAGAGGTCCCATAACAGAGAATCTGGCTTCATGTCAGCAGAGAATCAGTCTTCATGTCATAGCAGAGAATCAGGCTTCACGTCACCCACCACTGGAACAGGCCACTGTCACATATTTAGGCCCCGGCACCCAGACAGAGGAGAGAGGTCCCGTAACAGAGAATCTGGCTTCATGTCAGCACAGAATCAGTCTTCATGTCATAGCAGAGAATCAGGCTTCACGTCACCCACCACTGGAACAGGCCACTGTCACATATTTAGGCCCAGGCACCCAGACAGAGGAGAGAGGTCCCGTAACAGAGAATCTGGCCTTATGTCAGCGCAGAATCTGTCTTCATGTCATAGCAGAGAATCAGGCTTCACGTCACCCACCACTGGAACAGGCCACTGTCACACATTTAGGCCCAGGCACCCAGGCAGAGGAGAGAGGTCCCGTAACAGAGAATCTGGCCTTATGTCAGCACAGAATCTGTCTTCATGTCATAGCAGAGAATCAGGCTTCACGTCACCCACCACTGGAACAGGCCACTGTCACATATTTAGGCCCAGGCACCCAGACAGAGGAGAGAGGTCCCGTAACAGAGAATCTGGCCTTATGTCAGCACAGAATCAGTCTTCATGTCATAGCAGAGAATCAGGCTTCACGTCACCCACCACTGGAACAGACCACTGTCACATATTTAGGCCCAGGCACCCAGGCAGAGGAGAGAGGTCCCGTAACAGAGAATCTGGCCTTATGTCAGCGCAGAATCTGTCTTCATGTCATAGCAGAGAATCAGGCTTCACGTCACCCACCACTGGAACAGGCCACTGTCACATATTTAGGCCTGGCACCCAGGCAGAGGAGAGAGGTCCCGTAACAGAGAATCTGGCCTTATGTCAGCGCAGAATCAGTCTTCATGTCATAGCAGAGAATCAGGCATCACGTCACCCACCACTGGAACAGGCCACTGTCACATATTTAGGCCCAGGCACCCAGACAGAGGAGAGAGGTCCCGTAACAGAGAATCTGGCCTTATGTCAGCACAGAATCTGTCTTCATGTCATAGCAGAGAATCAGGCTTCACGTCACCCACCACTGGAACAGGCCACTGTCACACATTTAGGCCCCGGCACCCAGGCAGAGGAGAGAGGTCCCGTAACAGAGAATCTGGCCTTATGTCAGCGCAGAATCTGTCTTCATGTCATAGCAGAGAATCAGGCTTCACGTCACCCACCACTGGAACAGGCCACTGTCACATATTTAGGCCTGGCACCCAGGCAGAGGAGAGAGGTCCCGTAACAGAGAATCTGGCCTTATGTCAGCGCAGAATCAGTCTTCATGTCATAGCATAGAATCAGGCTTCACGTCACCCACCACTGGAACAGGCCACTGTAACATATTTAGGCCCAGGCACCCAGACAGAGGAGAGAGGTCCCATAACAGAGAATCTGGCTTCATGTCAGCAGAGAATCAGTCTTCATGTCATAGCAGAGAATCAGGCTTCACGTCACCCACCACTGGAACAGGCCACTGTCACACATTTAGGCCCCGGCACCCAGGCAGAGGAGAGAGGTCCCGTAACAGAGAATCTGGCCTTATGTCAGCGCAGAATCTGTCTTCATGTCATAGCAGAGAATCAGGCTTCACGTCACCCACCACTGGAACAGGCCACTGTCACATATTTAGGCCTGGCACCCAGGCAGAGGAGAGAGGTCCCGTAACAGAGAATCTGGCCTTATGTCAGCGCAGAATCTGTCTTCATGTCATAGCAGAGAATCAGGCTTCACGTCACCCACCACTGGAACAGGCCACTGTCACATATTTAGGCCCAGGCACCCAGACAGAGGAGAGAGGTCCCATAACAGAGAATCTGGCTTCATGTCAGCAGAGAATCAGTCTTCATGTCATAGCAGAGAATCAGGCTTCACGTCACCCACCACTGGAACAGGCCACTGTCACATATTTAGGCCCAGGCACCCAGACAGAGGAGAGAGGTCCCGTAACAGAGAATCTGGCTTCATGTCAGCACAGAATCTGTCTTCATGTCATAGCAGAGAATCAGGCTTCACGTCACCCACCACTGGAACAGGCCACTGTCACATATTTAGGCCCAGGCACCCAGGCAGAGGAGAGAGGTCCCGTAACAGAGAATCTGGCCTTATGTCAGCGCAGAATCTGTCTTCATGTCATAGCAGAGAATCAGGCTTCACGTCACCCACCACTGGAACAGGCCACTGTCACACATTTAGGCCCAGGCACCCAGGCAGAGGAGAGAGGTCCCGTAACAGAGAATCTGGCCTTATGTCAGCACAGAATCTGTCTTCATGTCATAGCAGAGAATCAGGCTTCACGTCACCCACCACTGGAACAGGCCACTGTCACATATTTAGGCCCAGGCACCCAGACAGAGGAGAGAGGTCCCGTAACAGAGAATCTGGCCTTATGTCAGCGCAGAATCTGTCTTCATGTCATAGCAGAGAATCAGGCTTCACGTCACCCACCACTGGAACAGGCCACTGTCACATATTTAGGCCTGGCACCCAGGCAGAGGAGAGAGGTCCCGTAACAGAGAATCTGGCCTTATGTCAGCGCAGAATCAGTCTTCATGTCATAGCAGAGAATCAGGCTTCACGTCACCCACCACTGGAACAGGCCACTGTCACACATTTAGGCCCAGGCACCCAGGCAGAGGAGAGAGGTCCCGTAACAGAGAATCTGGCCTTATGTCAGCACAGAATCTGTCTTCATGTCATAGCAGAGAATCAGGCTTCACGTCACCCACCACTGGAACAGGCCACTGTCACATATTTAGGCCCCGGCACCCAGACAGAGGAGAGGTTCATTCAACTTTGGGTTGCCCCACAATATAATGGTAAAATGAAATTAAAAATAGTATTGAGTGAGGAAGTGCCCTGGAGTAGAATAATATATTGTTAAGGGGAGGTAGTTAATGTCTAATCTGCACAAGGGATGGACAGGTCCTGTGGGATCCATGCCTGGTTCATTTTTATGAACGTCAGCTTGTCCACATTGGCTGTAGACAGGCGGCTGCGTTTGTCTGTAATGACGCCCCCTGCCGTGCTGAATACACGTTCAGACAAAACGCTGGCCGCCGGGCAGGCTAGCACCTCCAAGGCATAAAAGGCTAGCTCTGGCCACGTGGACAATTTGGAGACCCAGAAGTTGAATGGGGCCGAACCATCAGTCAGTACGTGGAGGGGTGTGCACAGGTACTGTTCCACCATGTTAGTGAAATGTTGCCTCCTGCTAACACGTTCCGTATCAGGTGGTGGTGCAGTTAGCTGTGGCGTGGTGACAAAACTTTTCCACATCTCTGTCATGCTAACCCTGCCCTCAGAGGAGCTGGCCGTGACACAGCTGCGTTGGCGACCTCTTGCTCCTCCTCTGCCTTCGCCTTGGGCTTCCACTGGTTCCCCTGTGACATTTGGGAATGCTCTCAGTAGCGCGTCTACCAACGTGCGCTTGTACTCGCGCATCTTCCTATCACGCTCCAGTGTAGGAAGTAAGGTGGGCACATTGTCTTTGTACCGGGGATCCAGCAGGGTGGAGGTAAGGACAAGCTGTTCTCTGTGGGAGGCGTATCGTCATCGTCCTGTGTTTCCCCCCAAGCCACGCACCAGTGATGGGCCCGAGCTGCTTTGGGTGCCACCCCGCTGTGAACATGCTTCATCCTCATCCTCCTCCACCTCCTCCTCATCCTCGTCCTCCTCGTCCTCCAGTAGTGGGCCCTGTCTGGCCACATTTGTACCTGGCCTCTGGTGTTGCAAAAAACCTCCCTCTGAGTCACTTCGAAGAGACTGGCCTGAAAGTGCTAAAAATGACCCCTCTTCCTCCTCTTCCTCCTGGGCCACCTCCTCTTCCATCATCGCCCTAAGTGTTTTCTCAAGGAGACATAGAAGTGGTATTGTAACGCTGATAACGGCATCATCGCCACTGGCCATGTTGGTGGAGTACTCGAAACAGCGCAACAGGGCACACAGGTCTCGCATGGAGGCCCAGTCATTGGTGGTGAAGTGGGGCTGATCCGCAGTGCGACTGACCCGTGCGTGCTGCAGCTGAAACTCCACTATGGCCTGCTGCTGCTCGCACAGTCTGTCCAGCATATGCAAGGTGGAGTTCCACCTGGTGGGCACGTCGCATATGAGGCGGTGAGCGGGAAGGCCGAAGTTACGCTGTAGCGCAGACAGGCGAGCAGCGGCAGGGTGTGAACGCCGGAAGCGTGAACAGACGGCCCGCACTTTATGCAGCAGCTCTGACATGTCGGGGTAGTTGCGAATGAACTTCTGCACCACCAAATTCAGCACATGCGCCAGGCAAGGGATGTGCGTCAAACTGGCTAGTCCCAGAGCTGCAACGAGATTTCGCCCATTATCGCACACCACCAGGCCGGGCTTGAGGCTCACCGGCAGCAACCACTCGTCGGTCTGTTGTTCTATACCCCGCCACAACTCCTGTGCGGTGTGGGGCCTGTCCCCCAAACATATGAGTTTCAGAACGGCCTGCTGACGTTTACCCCGGGCTGTGCTGAAGTTGGTGGTGAAGGTGTGTGGCTGACTGGATGAGCAGGTGGGAGAAGAGGAGGAGGAAGCTGAGTTGGAGGAGGAGGAGACAGGAGGCAAAGAATGTTGCCCTGCGATCCTTGGCGGCGGAAGGACGTGCGCCAAACAGCTCTCCGCCTGGGGCCCAGCAGCCACTACATTTACCCAGTGTGCAGTTAGGGAGATATAGCGTCCCTGGCCGTGCTTACTGGTCCACGTATCTGTGGTTAGGTGGACCTTGCCACAGATGGCGTTGCGCAGTGCACACTTGATTTTATCGGATACTTGGTTGTGCAGGGAAGGCACGGCTCTCTTGGAGAAGTAGTGCCGGCTGGGAACAACATACTGTGGGACAGCAAGCGACATGAGCTGTTTGAAGCTGTGTGTGTCCACCAGCCTAAATGACAGCATTTCATAGGCCAGTAGTTTAGAAATGCTGGCATTCAGGGCCAGGGATCGAGGGTGGCTAGGTGGGAATTTACGCTTTCTCTCAAATGTTTGTGAGATGGAGAGCTGAACGCTGCCGTGTGACATGGTTGAGATGCTTGGTGACGCAGGTGGTGGTGTTGGTGGTACATCTCATGTTTGCTGGGCGGCAGGTGCCAACGTTCCTCCAGAGGCGGAGGAAGAGGCCGAGGCGGCGGCAGCAGCAGAAGAGGCCGAGGCGGCAGCAGCAGAAGAGGTAGCAGGGGGAGCCTGAGTGACTTCCTTGTTTTTAAGGTGTTTACTCCACTGCAGTTCATGCTTTGCATGCAGGTGCCTGGTCATGCAGGTTGTGCTAAGGTTCAGAACTTTAATGCCTCGCTTCAGGCTCTGATAGCACAGCGTGCAAACCACTCGGGTCTTGTCGTCAGCACATTGTTTGAAGAAGTGCCATGTCAGGGAACTCCTTGAAGCTTCCTTTGGGGTGCTCGGTCCCAGATGGCGGCGGTCAGTAGCAGGCGGAGTCTCTTGGCGGCGGGTGTTCTGATTTTGCCCACTGCTCCCTCTTTTGCTACACTGTTGGCTCGGTCTCACCACTGCCTCTTCCTCCGAACTCTGAAAGTCAGTGGCACGACCTTCATTCCATGTGGGGTCTAGGACCTCATCGTCCCCTGCATCGTCTTCCACCCAGTCTTGATCCCTGACCTCCTGTTCAGTCTGCACACTGCAGAAAGACGCAGCAGTTGGCACCTGTGTTTCGTCATCATCAGAGACGTGCTGAGGTGGTATTCCCATGTCCTCATCATCAGGAAACATAAGTGGTTGTGCGTTAGTGCATTCTATCTCTTCCACCCCTGGGGAAGGGCTAGGTGGATGCCCTTGGGAAACCCTGGCAGCAGAGTCTTCAAACAGCATAAGAGACTGCTACATAACTTGAGGCTCAGACAGTTTCCCTGATATGCATGGGGGTGATGTGACAGACCGATGGGCTTGGTTTTCATGCGCCATCTGTGCGCTTTCTGCAGAAGACTGGTTGGGAGATAATGTGAACGTGCTGGATGCACTGTCGGCCACCCAATTGACTAATGCCTGTACCTGCTCAGGCCTTACCATCCTTAGAACGGCATTGGGCCCCACCAAATATCGCTGTAAATTCTGCTGGCTACTGGGACCTGAGGTAGTTGGTTCACTAGGACGTGTGGCTGTGGCAGAACGGCCACGTCCTCTCCCAGCACCAGAGGGTCCACTAACACCACCACGACCATGTCCACGTCCGCGTCCCTTATTAGATGTTTTTTTTGCGCTATGTGACAGGTATAGGTTTAATCACAGAATCAGACTTCTATCTGCACGGTAGCGTGTGTCTTAGGTTTTTCTGAATGACACTATCAGCACCTTCAATGTAAGATATCCTTTTTGGGATAGATTTCAAGTAGGCCTCATATACCAGAAACTAGTTATTTTGAGAATGGCAAATTTGGGAATAGTTTTTCAACCCAGAACAAAAAGTCTGCTTTTACGGTCACTACAAATAACTTGACCAGCTAAAACAGTACAGATTTGGTTGAATAGAAATGTCAGGTCTATTTTTTAGGCTCAACTTGCCCCTGATGTAATATATGGCCAAAAAATAACCACACTGTTGATGGTTAAATGCACTTGGGTAACACAGGCTCAGCCTGCACCAGATGTAGTATATGGCCAAAAAATAACCAGACTGTTGATGGTTAAATGCACTTCGGTGACACAGGCTCAGCCTGCAGCTGATGTAGGATATAGCACAAAATAACCACACTATCGATGGTTAAATACACTTGGTGATAGCTCGTGCTGGCTCACCACAAGTCACAAAATGGCCGCCGATCACCACAGAAAAAAAGTGATCTAAAAACGCTCTGGGCAGCCTCAAAAAAGTGAGCAAGTCAATAATAGCACTTCAATGATCCACAGCTGCAGATCGATCACAGAATGAAGTCTTTTGGAGGAGTTAATCTGCCTAATCTCGCCCTAACGTCGCAGCAGCAACCTCTCCCTATGCTTGTATCAGCAGAGTGACGTGCAGCGCAATGTGACCCAAGCTTATATAGAGGCTGGGTCACATGCTGCACTGGCCAATCACAGCCATGCCAATAGTAGGCAAGGCTGTGATGGCCTCTTGGGGCAAGTAGTATGACGCTTGTTGATTGGCTTCTGTGCAGCCTTTCAAAAAGCGCCAAGAAAGCGCCGAACACCGAACCCGAACACTGACTTTTACGAAAATGTTCGGGTTCGGGTCCGTGTCACGGACACCCCAAAATTCGGTACGAACCCGAACTATACAGTTCGGGTTCGCTCATCCCGGCCGCACAGCTTCAATCTGTGGAACTGTTTTGGGCAGGAAAGCCATGCTTGCGGTCGGCCATATGTGACTTCCATAGAATTCGGGAACCTCTGCTCGGATCTGGGTGATTTTTGGATATGTTGTTCACCCAGATCAGAGCTATCCATGGATGTATACATTATGGGGATATGTGGGGTTTTGAGGTGTTTTCTGTGTTTTGGGGAAAATGTGTGTTTTATGCCTGGGAGTGATTAAGTTAGCCCATTATGTTTGGTAATTGTATCACAGGCAGAGCCCATTGTGTTTTGGTAATTGTATTTTGTTGATTGCGTCAAAGACAATGCTCATTGTATTTTGTTGATTGCGTTACAGACAGAGGGAAGGGGATTTTGTGTACAATTGCTCGGAAGGTTTCAATACTGTAAATGCATGTGATTGGCTAAAATATAAACTGTCACAGTCTTCTACAAGGGCCCCAGGGGGAGTGTCCCTTGCTAGGAGACCTGCATAAAATGAAAAATAACCCATTAAAGTGTTCCTGTTTTACATTCAACATAGAGCCTCGTCTCATGTGTGTGGGGATTGCTATACGCTGTATACTCCTCTGGCTATTACTCCTAGCTCTTGTAAGAGC
Organism: Bufo bufo; assembly: GCF_905171765.1. NCBI lineage: Eukaryota > Metazoa > Chordata > Amphibia > Anura > Bufonidae > Bufo > Bufo bufo. The sequence goes on from NC_053391.1 coordinate 4,276,014, forward strand.
TGTTCCTGTTCCTGGTTCCTGTGGTGGTATCGGCGTCGAGTGGAGTACTTGGAGTCCTCGGGAAGCACTAGGAGCATCCATCAACAGAGGTACCCGGTCGGGGTGCCAGGAGATCCATTACAGAAGCCCTTCAGTCTCAGATGCCGTCTGATGGTTATGGGGCTGCAGTCAGCACCAGTAAGGGCCTTAATTTGGGTCGAGGATCGTCCAGTGTCTTGACGGACAGCCAATTGGATCCTCCGGCTCAGTGCTGGTGAAATTTTTCTGGGGTCTTCCACTTGATTTTTTTGTTGTGTATGCAGAGCAGGAAGCGCTATGCAGCAGAGGTCTTGTATGGCCTTATGGGGGACGAAAAGTGTAAAAAAATATATATATAAATAAAGTGTTAAAAAAATAAAATAAAAAAAAGGTTTCACATGTAAAAAAAAAAATTCCCTAAGTAAGGAATAAAAAATAAAATAGAAAATAGAAAATAAAATAGACATATTTGGTATTGCCGCGTCCGTGATGTCGGCTCTATAAATATATCACATAATCGACCCAGTCCAATAAATACCATTAAAAAAAAATAACTGTCAAAAAAAGCCATTTTTGTCATCTTACATCACAAAAACATAATTTTTTTGGTTTCAAAAATGCTATTATTGTGTTAAAGTGAAATACATTTTAAAAAGTATACATATTAGTTATTGCCGCGTCCGTACAAACCAGCTTTATAAAAATATTACATGACCTAACCCCTCGGATGAACACCGTAAAAAAAAAAAAAAAACTGTGTCATAACAAGCAATTTTTGTCACCTCACATCACAAAAAGTGCAACACCAAGTGATCAAAAAGGTGTATGTCCCACAAAATGGTACCAATAAAACCGTCACCTCATCCCGCAAAAAATGAGCCCCAACATAAGAAAATCTCTCAAAAAATAAAAAAAACTATAGCTCTTAGAACATGGAGACACTAAAACATCATTTTTTTGGTTTCAAAAATGCTATTATTGTGTTAAAGTGAAATAAATAAAAAAAAGTATACATATTAAGTATTGCCGCATCCGTAAAAACCAGCTCTATAAAAATATTACATGACCTAACCCCTCAGGTGAACACCGTAAAAAAAAAAAAAAAAAGGGTCAAAACAAGCAATTTTTGTCACATTACATCACAAAAAGCACAACACCAAGTCATCAAAAAGGCGTATGTCCCAGAAAATGGTACCGATAAAACCGTCACCTCATGCCGCAAAAAACGAAAAAAAAAACGAAAAAAAAAAAAACTATAGTTCTCAGAACATAGACACATTAAAACATAATTGTTTTGTTTCAAAAATGCTATTATTGTGTAGAACTTTAATAAATAAGAAAAAGTATACATATTAGGTATCGCCACGTCCGTAACAATCTGCTCTATAAAAATGTCACTTGACTGAACCCCTCAGGTGAACGCTGTAAAAATAAATAAATAAAAACTGTGCTAAAACAACCAATTTTTTGGTCACCTTGCCCCATAAAGTGTTATAATGAATGATCAAAAAATCATATGTACCCAAAAATAGTACCAATAAAACTGGCACCTTATCCCCTAGTTTCCAAAATGGGATCACTTCTTGGGAGTTTCTACTGTAAGGGTGCATCAGGGTGGCTTCAAATGGGACATGGCATCTAAAAACCATGTGGAGTTCCTTTTCTTCTGCACCCTGCCGTGTGCCCATACCTCAGTTTATGACCACATGTGGGGTGTTTCTGTAAACCGCAGAATCTGGGTAATAAATATTGAGTTTTGTTTGGCTGTTAACCATCGATGTGTTAAAGAAAAAATTGGATTAAAATGGAAAATCTGCCAAAAAAGTGAAATTTAAAAATTTGATCTCCATTTTCCTTTAATTCTTGTGGAACGCCTAAAGGGTTAAAAAAGTTAGTAAAATCGGTTTTAAGTAACTTGAGGGGTGTCGTTTCTACAATGGGGGCATTTATGGGGGTATTCACTATCTAGGCCCCACAAAGTGACTTCAGACCTGAACTGGTCTTTAAAAAGTGGGTTTTGGCAATTTTCTTAAAAATGTGAAGAATTGCTTCTAAACTTCTAAGCCTTCTAACGTCCTAAAAAAATAAAATGACATTTCCAAAATGATGCCAACATAAAGTAGACATATGGGGAATTTTAAGTAATAAATATTTTATGAGGTATCACTTTCTGTTTTAAAAGCAGAGAAATTGAAATTTTGAAAATTGCGAATTTTTCAAAATTTTGGGTAAATTTGGGATTTTTTCATAAATAAAGGTGAAATATATTGACTCAAATTTATGACTATCATGAAGTACAATGTGTCACGAGAAAACAGTCTCTGAATGACTTGGATAAGTAAAGGCGTTCCAAAGTTATTACCACATAAAGTGAGATATGTCAGTTTTGCAAAATTAGGCCTGGTCAGGAAGGGGGCAAATGCCCGGATGGCAAGTGGTTAAGAAATTCCAAATGACTGTCTTACTGCGTCCCACCTCAGCAGCGATGGCGCTCTGTGAGAGACCCTGCTTATGCAGTTCAACAACCCGACCACGTTCAAAAAGGGAGAGTTTTTTTGCCTTTGCCATCACGTGTGACTACCTGACAGAAGATGACAATGAATCCACATCTTTGCACAGATTTGGCCTTTTAGAGGCATGTGGTCCTAAACTTTGGGTCAGCTGAAAAACAGCCTGTTTCAGTTTAATCGTTATTTTCTATTAATTGAATGCTCAAAAAATGTTTTGTCTCACTCCCATTTCTTCTTGTTGCATGTTGAAGCTCCACTTGGAAACTTGTTAAGATCCAACAATGTAAAATATGATTTTTTGCCATTTTTCAAGTGGTCTTAAACTTTTGATCAGGACTGTACATTAGGCAATCAGTGGATAACAATTTTACTGCAGGCCAGTGGAGTACGGGCCCCAAACATTAGGTATTCCCCTGACAGAAAAGGCCTTTTATGCCGCTGTATATACATAAGACAAGGACCATTCTTTGTTCTGTGTGGTGGCGGATATGTGTGGGCTGGCATGAGAGAATTCAATTACATGTGGTCGTCACAGGTGTTGAATTCCTCCGAGATCCATACCTCATTAATTTTTAGAAATGTGAGGTAGTCCACACTGTCGTGAGCTAGGCGAGTGCACTTATCGGTCACGATCCCCCCTGCTGCGCTGAACGTCCTTTCGGACAGGACACTGGACGAGGGGCAAGCCAAGAGTTCCATGGCAAATTGTGTCAGTTCTGGCCACAGGTCAAGCCTGCACACCCAATAGTCCAGGGGTTCATCGCTTCTCAGAGTGTCCACATCGGCTGTTAACCCAATGTAGCCAGACACCTGTAGGTCTAGGTGTTCCCTGAGGCTGGATCCGGAGGGCGGCTGTCGATGGGTTGGCTGCAAGAATGATCTCATATTCGAAGTGACCAGCATATCTTCAAACCGTCCTCTTCTTGCATGCGCTGTAGGATTGGTACCCGCAACTGTTTCGCTGTGGGTGGAAATTCCTCTGCCTGCGCAGCGCCCGCAACAGCAGAATGCAGCATCTCTGGCAGCAAAGCCTGGAAATGCTTCATTCTGACAGCCCTCTGTGATGCTGGTAACATGTCCACCATTTTGTGTTTGTACCAGGGGTCTAAGTACGTTGCCACCCAGTACCGGTCCTTGCCCTGTATGCTTTTTATACGGGGGTCCCTCTTCAAACACTGGAGCATGAAGGCCCACATTTGCACTAAATTGGAAGCGGTGGAGCGCCCTGGCTCCTGCTCATCGTCCAGGAGAATGTCGTCCTCGGTCTCCTTCCCCAGCCACGGACAACACCAGGGATCCCAGAAACGTTTAATTTCCCCCTCAAACATATGCTCCTCCTCCTCCTCCTCCCCCCAGCCACCATCCTCCTCTGACTTCTCTTCAGACTCCTGCTGACTTGTCTCAGATTGAGTTGCCCCCTGGGAATTCATCCAGCATTGCGACTTCCTCATCTTCCTGCTCCTGCTCCTCGATGGCTTGATCAATGACACGACGCAATGCACGCTCCAGAAAGAAGGCGTAAGGTACGATGTCACTGATGGCGCCCTGGCTGCAACTGACCAGTTTGGTGATCTCATCAAATGGCTGCAGAAGTCTGCATGCGTCGCGCATGAGCAGCCACTGGTGCGGTGAAAAGAAACCAAGCTCCCAGAACCTGTCCTGCCGCAGAGTTCGTACAGGTAGTCGTTAACTGGACGTTTCTGCTGGAGCAGCCTATCGAGCATATACAAGGTGGAGTTCCAGCGCGTCGGGCAGTCACAAATAAGACGTCTGACGGGCAGGTGGTGTCGCCGCTGAACGTCAGCAAGGCGAGCCATGGCCGTGTAAGATCTTCTAAACTGGCCGGAGATTTTCCTGGCCTGCCGCAAGACATCCTGGACCCCGGGGTATTTGACAACGAATCGCTGCACGACTAAGTTCAGGACATGTGCCATGCACGGCACGTGAGTCATTTTGCCCTGTTTCAGCGCGCTCAGCAGATTGGCACCGTTGTCGCACACCACTTTACCAACTGTCAATTTGAGCGGGGTTAGCCACTGATCGGCTTGTGACCGCAGAGCTGAAAGCAGTGCAGGACCGGTGTGGCTCTTGGCTTCCAGGCACAACATCCGCAGCACAGCATGGCAACGTCTCACCTGGCACGTCGAATAGGTTCTGGGGAGCTGGGGGGGCGCAGCGGAAGAGGCGGTAAAAGTGGAAAAGGAGGAGTCAGCCGAGGAGGAGACGGAGGATGGAGTAGGAGGAGGAGAAGAAGAGGCAGGCCTGCATGCAATCCGTGGCGGTAACACCAAATCCCCACGGGTGCAACGGGTTACATGCTTGACGGCCGTCAGAAGGTTCACCTAGTGGGCAGTAAAAGTTATATACCTTCCCTGCCCGTGTTTGCTAGACCACGTGTTTGTGGTCAGATGTATCTTGGCACCGACACTGTGTGCCAGAGATACATTCACTTGCCGCTGAATGTAGCCATATAGCTCTGGGATGTCCTTCTGGGAGAAATATTTCCTTCCGGAGACCTTCCATTGCGGTGTGCCAATGGCCACAAATTTTCTAAAGACCTCTGAGTCCACCAGTTTATTTGGCAGTAGTTGGCGGGCTAGCAGTTCCGACAAGCCAGCGGTCAGCCGTTGGGCAAGAGGGTTATCCGGCGTCATCAACTTTTTACACTTGAACATTTGGGCCAATGAAGCCTGCCTTCTGCCAGATGAACGTGACCAATTCCTGTGCGCCCTTTGAAGTAATCGTATGCACCTTCTGCAACTTCCCACTTAGTCTCCAGCCTGGGGCACCTGCCCGACCCCTACCACCCTTGTGAAACGGCCTGCCTCTTCCTCTGCCTGTCATTTTCAAAATGACCCTGTGCCTAAGTCCCTAGAGAAGAGCAGTATTTGTGGAAGAAGGTATATCGCAGGCCTCAATCAGTATTTGGTGGAAGCTGGTATATCGTAGGCCTCAATCAATATTTGGTGGAAGCAGGTATATCGCACCCCTCAATCTGTATTTTGTGGAAGCAGGTATATCGCACCCCTCAATCTGTATTTTGTGGAAGCAGGTATATCGCACCCCTCAATCTGTATTTTGTGGAAGCAGGTATATCTCAGGCCTCAATCAGTTTTTTGGGGGGCAACAGGTATTTCACACCCGTTGCAAATAGTTGTTCCAATAACGCTTGTCCCTCTGTACAGCTGCAGTATTACCCAGTCACTATGCAGTGCAGAACTATTCAGTCCCTATGAGGTGCAGTATTATTCAGCCACTAAGCAGTATTATTCAGTATATACAGTTGTGTTCAAAATAATAGCAGTCAGACATCACTAACCTGATCAATCACTGTTTTTGGTAGAAATGATATTTCTACATGGCAAATAATTTACTATCAGGTGTAGTAGAGTAATAGAAACCCAACAGACCCGACAGTGATGACATGCATGCTGTTGATTCTCTGTAATTCAATAACTTATTGAAAGGGGCATGTTCAAAATAATAGCAGTGTGGAGTTCAATGAGTGAGGCCATTCATTCTTTGAAAAACAGGTGGCAATTATTGCCCTTATTTAAGGAAGGAAGGCAGCAAATGTTGTACCTGCCGGTTACAGCGCATTTCTCTCTGAAATTCTGAGGAAAATGGGTCGTTCCAGACATTGTTCAGAAGAACAGCGTACCTTGATTAAAAAGTTGATTGGAGAGGGGAAAACATATAAAGAAGTGCAGAAAATGACAGGCTGCTCAGCTAAAATGATCGCAAATGCTTTAAAATGGCAACCAAAACCTGAAAGACGTGGAAGAAAGCGAAAAACTACCATTCGAATGGATAGAAGAATAGACAAAATGGCGAGGACTCAGACAATCAGCTCCAGGAAGATGAAAGAAGGTGTAAAGTGAGTCCTGTTACAATGAGAAGACGCGGATGTGAAGCCGAGCGATCTGCAAGAAGCCCCTGCAAAGTCCCACTGCTGGAAACAAGACATGTGCTGAAGAGCTTACAATCTGCCAAAGAGCACATTGACGGCCTAAAGAGACATTCTGTGGACTGATGGAAGTAAGATGGTTCTTTTTGGGTCTAGTGGCCGGAGACAGCTTGTCAGACGACCCCCAAACACTGAATTCAGCCCCAGTACACTGTGAAGACAGTGAAGCATGGTGGACAAGCATCATGATATGGGGATGTGTCTCATACTACGGTGTTGGGCCTATTTATCGCAGACCAGGGATCATGGATCAGTCTGAATCCATCAGAAGACTGGAAGAGGTCATGCTGCCTTTTGCTGAAGAGGAAATGCCCTTGAAATGAGTGCTCCAACAAGACAACGACCCCAAACTCACCAGTAAACGGGCAACATCTTGGTTCCAGACCAACAAGACTGACGTTATGGAGCGGCCGGCCCAATCCCCGGATCTTAATCCAATAGGAAACTTGTGGGTGACATCAAAAATGCTGTTTCTGGGGCAAAACCAAGAAATAGAGAAGAACTGTGGAATGTGGTCCCATCATCCTGGGCTGGAATACCTGGTCACAGGGGCAGAAGGTGGTGACTCCGAGCAGCAGAGACGTCCAGCAGGTCTCAGAGACAGCGGGTATACAACTGAGTATTAGTGACGGGATTCAGAGGGAAGAAAAGCTTCAGACATTTCTGTTTATATAGTGAATGTCTGAGTTTGTAAAGAAGAAGACAAACACTGCTATTTTTTTGAATAGTCTAATAGTCACTTTTCTTCAAATTTTTTAGAGGAACAACACAAATTTGATATATTTTTCTTCATGTTTTGATTTGGAATAGAATGTGTAGTGTTCCCAATGCATCTGTGTGGATGGAAATTGTGGCGAAACCAACCTCGCCACTGGGTTTTGGAGAGGACTGGCTGCTGGCCTCTTGCCCCTGGATTATGGGCCATATACTAACTTTTAAACCCCTGAACCTATTCAAGTGAATTTTGGATAGGTTTGTCCCCAAGTTATACTGTTTGAATTAATGTAAGTTATATGTATGGCCAATGTAAACTCACAAAGTTGTAACAATTTATAATAAGTGTAACTTGTCAGCTTGGGAGGAATATGCGGGTGTGTTTCTATTGTGCCATTGTCCCATTGTGTGTTTAAAATGGTGATGTCTGTTCTGTTGTCCTCACATGTGTATTGGCGATCTCCCTTTGTCCTCAGAGATAATTGGATTGCTCTTCAGGTTGTCTGGACAGAGAGGAGGAAACCATGATGCATTGTGGGGATATGTTGTCCTATGTCAGTCTTCATTTTGGTCCTCTGGGGGCGTGAACGATTGGTTGCTGTTGTATCATTGTATGTGTTGTAAATTACTGATTGGTTGTATTTCAAACCCCTGTGGGCAGTACTATGTTTGTGGTTTATGAATAAAAGAGGCTGTACGTGAAGTACAGTCAGACCACTGCTTGACCCTCAACACGGAGCCTTGTCTCGTTATTGGGGGGATTCACTGTATGCTGTTAGAAGACCGATTGCCAGAAGTGTAAGCTGATCCCTGTTCGTCTGCTAGCAGCTATTCGTGAGGTTCCAGTTTGGAGTGCTACTTTGTATCCAGTTCGGGAGTTGGTGTATCCTGCAGTAGCTGTGCCTGTCTCTCAGAAAGGGGCTTATCGCCTAAACGGATTTTAACCCCTGGTCTGCTGAAACGGTTCGTTACATTGGTGGCAGCAGTGGGATCGTTCCTACAGCCAGAAGGACAGCTACAGGAGACACCATTTTTGTGGATTCTACAATTTAAGGACAACGCATGTCCCAGTACAGCGTCCCTGACAGCAGCAGGATGGAACCAGCAGTGTTATACGAGGAGGAGGACCTGGATGGCCGGGATGCATTAAGGAAAGGCATCTGGTACCAGGCCCTGGATAATCTACAATACCAGCGGGGTGAGAGTCTCCCCAGTGAAGAGCAGCGGTTGGAGAAGCAAGTGGCCCTGCGGATCCCCTTCCTGGGAGAGCAGCCCCTGGAGGAATGGGTGAAGGAACTAGAGCACCGGGTATGGCAGGAGCTATGGCTGGAGGATGCCTACCAGGCGCTTTGGTGGTATATGGCACAGTATATACCCTGGACAGCCGAACATGACAAGCCAGAGGGAGAGGAGTTTTATGGTCCTGGCTTGTTATGGGAGTCCTTTGCAGAGCCTGACTTCGGGAGCCCTGTACAGTCCAGACTTCAGGAAATTTTCTATGAGAGGGAGGCTAGGCATGAGTGGGATGACCCCCATGAGGTAGAGCAAGACCTGGCTCACCTAGCAACCCTGGAGTGGGAACTGGAGCAGGACTACCAAGATCTCTTCCACTCCATTGAGAAGGCTCAGCAGGACGGTAAGGTGACAGACCCAGATCCAGACCCATTCAGCTGGGCAGATATTGTAGAGTGTTACTGGGAAGGACCCCAGGTGGCCGGTAGAGATGGGACCGAGGTCTCTCCACCGGTCCTGCAAGGAATTGGGAGCCCAGTCTCCATTCCCCAGCGGCAGTGTGAAGTGCAGGGAGAGGAGAGCATCACCCTCCCCAGCGGCAGGCTGAGTTACAGGGGGCAGAGGTAGTTGTTCCTGCCCCCCAGCAGCAGAGTGATATGCCGGGAAGGCAGTGTGAAATGCAGGGAGAGGAGAGCAGCGTCCTCCCTACCCAGCGGCAGGCTGAGTTACAGGGGGCAGAGGTAGTTGTTCCTGCCCCCCAGCAGCAGCATGATTTTTTGGGAATTGGGAGCCCAGTCTCCATTCCCCAGCGGCAGGCGGAGTTACAGGGGGCAGAGACAGTCGGTCCTGTCCCCCAGCGGCAGAGTGTCCAGCAGGGAATAGAGAGCCCAGTCTCCTTTCCCCAGCAGCAGGACACTGTATTGGGAGCGGAGACGGTCGGTCACCCTCCACAGCGGCTGGAAGTATGTATGGGAGAGGAGCTTGTTACCCCCTCTCCCCAGCGGCAGCTTAACGCACCACGGGGAGACAGTAAGCCCCAAAACAGTGCAGATGGGACCGTGGTCTCTGCACTTACAGCACAGGGGGTAGAGACAGTCGGTCTCCCCCTCCAACAACCAGACTCCAAGCCAGGGAGCAACACAGAGACCGGGAGTACCAGCTTCCAACATAACCTTGGTGGACTCACTGGACAGAGACAGGCTACCAAATGCAACAGGTCCAGTATTGGGTTGTGGGTGGGCTGCCAGACTAACTCAGGTACCGACCGGCGTGAGGTCAGGTACCTGGTTAGTCTTCCCTGGGGGGGGGGAGATGTGTGGCGAAACCAACCTCGCCACTGGGTTTTGGAGAGGACTGGCTGCTGGCCTCTTGCCCCTGGATTATGGGCCATATACTAACTTTTAAACCCCTGAACCTATTCAAGTGAATTTTGGATAGGTTTGTCCCCAAGTTATACTGTTTGAATTAATGTAAGTTATATGTATGGCCAATGTAAACTCACAAAGTTGTAACAATTTATAATAAGTGTAACTTGTCAGCTTGGGAGGAATATGCGGGTGTGTTTCTATTGTGCCATTGTCCCATTGTGTGTTTAAAATGGTGATGTCTGTTCTGTTGTCCTCACATGTATATTGGCGATCTCCCTTTGTCCTCAGAGATAATTGGATTGCTCTTCAGGTTGTCTGGACAGAGAGGAGGAAACCATGATGCATTGTGGGGATATGTTGTCCTATGTCAGTCTTCATTCTGGTCCTCTGGGGGCGTGAACGATTGGTTGCTGTTGTATCATTGTATGTGTTGTAAATTACTGATTGGTTGTATTTCAAACCCCTGTGGGCAGTACTATGTTTGTGGTTTATGAATAAAAGAGGCTGTACGTGAAGTACAGTCAGACCACTGCTTGACCCTCAACACGGAGCCTTGTCTCGTTATTGGGGGGATTCACTGTATGCTGTTAGAAGACCGATTGCCAGGAGTGTAAGCTGATCCCTGTTCGTCTGCTAGCAGCTATTCGTGAGGTTCCAGTTTGGAGTGCTACTTTGTATCCAGTTCGGGAGTTGGTGTATCCTGCAGTAGCTGTGCCTGTCTCTCAGAAAGGGGCTTATCGCCTAAACGGATTTTAACCCCTGGTCTGCTGAAACCGTTCGTTACAGAAATAAAAGCTATTAGAAGGATTCTGAGCTTTATTCAATTATTAAACACACTGCTATTATTTTGAATACAACTGTATGCAGTGGACATGGTATAATTATTTCAGACTTGTACTGTGGTTTTCATGGGGAACATTAGTTTCTGTGGGTTCTACTCTGTGACAGTATGTTGGTGTTGCGGAGCTTCACGGTATACCCTCAATATCTTCACTTAAATCTCATTGTAGCTGAAGAAGCAGGTCAATATCCAAGAGACAATTTCCCCAGTGACTGGACGACACACAGTTTGGGAGTCACTGACTTTACTAGGCATGCGCACTTGGTTTCAAACCTCCAACAGCCTCATTTACATACAATACATAGATGACTATGGTACAAGGAGAAGTGGGGTCAGACAATAGCAAGGGCTGATGGGAGGTTGAGGGAGGACACTGCAGTTAGTTTAAACAGGTCTCCCAGTGTCCCTGAGACAACACCCTGCTGGGGAAACAATGGGACAGGAAAAGGGGGGAGGGGAAGAGGTACAGACAAGAAAGACATTCTGTAAGTGGCTAGGTTTGCCACAATGCTCCCCCAGAACCAAGCCGGCATACACAGTCTGATCCCAACGGATCGGCTTGGGGATGTCTGGAGGAGCGCTCACAGATCACTTTTCAAGTTCAGTTTGTCTGGATAACCCGTCGGCGTTGCCATTTTGCTTCCCAGGGCGGTAGTGGATGGTAAAGTCAAAAGGCTGCAGCGCCAAACTCCAGCGCAGCAGCCGGGCATTGTCTCCTGACACCCTGTTCAGCCACACCAACGGGTTGTGATCTGTGAGTAAGGAAAAGGGTTGTCCGTACAAATAGGGCTGCAGCTTTTTAAGGGCCCACACCACGGCCAGGCATTCTTTTTCTATGGCGGCGTAGCTTACTTTCCGGGGTAAAAGTTTTCTGCTTAAGTAAGCCACTGGATGCTCGCCGCCATCTTCTTCGACTTGGCTCAGTACTGCCCCCAATCCAAACATAGAAGCGCCTGTGTGGACGAGAAAGCGTTTAGTTGGATCAGGGGCGGCAAGTACAGGTGAATTCACAAGAGCCGTTTTTAGTTGCTGGAATGCCTGCTCACACTCTGGGGTCCAGACTACTATGTTAGGGAGATTCTTGCGGGTCAAATCGGTGAGGGGTTTGGCCAGGGTACTGTAGTTGGGTACAAATTTACGGTAGTATCTTGCGGTACCTAGGAATGCCAGTACTTGAGTTTTGGTACGAGGGGTTGGCCATTTGGCTACAGCCTCTACCTTAGCCGGTTCGGGTTTTTGTTGGCCGCTCCCTACCCGGTGTCCTAGGTATTGGACTTCTGCCATCCCTATATGGCACTTACTGGGCTTCAGAGTTAATCCTGCCTCCCTAATACGGTCTAGTACGGCTCCTATGTGGGTCAGGTGTTCAGTCCAGGAGTGGCTGAAGATCGCTATATCATCTAGATAGGCGCAAGCGTACTCCTGGAACCCATCCAATAGCCGATCCACCATCCTCTGAAAAGTAGCCGGAGCGTTTTTCATCCCAAATGGCATGACCTTAAACTGGTACAGGCCAAACGGGGTGACAAACGCCAACTTAGGGATGGCGTCTTCGGCTAGGGGAATCTGCCAATACCCCTTACAAAGATCTATTGTGGTGAGGTATTGGCCCCTGGCCATTTTGTCCAGGAGCTCGTCTATCCGGGGCATAGGGTAGGCATCGGATACGGTCTTATCATTAAGCCTCCGGTAGTCTACGCAGAAGCGGGTTGTCCCATCCCGCTTCGGCACCAGAACAACTGGGGAGGCCCAAGGGCTTTCAGAGTGCTCTATGACTCCTAGTTGTAGCATTTCTTCTATTTCCTTGCGCATATTATCCTTTACGGATTCAGGTATGCGGTAAGGAGGTTGGCGGAGAGGGGTCTGCCCTGGTGTTTCTACTCTGTGGGTGGCTAACGGGGTGTACCCGGGGAGATTAGGAAAAGTGGTTCCTTTTTCCCTTATTAGACTATGAGCCTGCGCCCTTTCCTGGGGACTCAGCCGTTCACCTAACTGAACCTCTTCCAGGTCCTCTTTCTGGCCCTCTTTCTCTAGGAGGTCTGGGAGGGGTAAATTGTCAAAGTCCTCTGCGGCAGAGGCGCAAATAGCGGTCACCTCTTCTATGCGCTCGTAGTAGGGCTTCAGCATGTTCACATGGAGCATGCGTCTGCCCCCTGCTCCAGCGCACGGGCCGATCACATAGGTGGTATCGCAGATTTGCTCCACCACCTTGTATGGGCCCTGCCAGGAGGCCTGCAGCTTGTCATTAGGGACTGGCCGTAGGATTAACCCCTTAAGGACTCAGCCCTATTTCACCTTAAGGACTTGGCCATTTTATGCAAATCTGACCAGTGTCACTTTAAGTGGTGATAACTTTAAAACACTTTGACTTATCCAGGCCGTTCTGAGATTGTTTTTTCGTCACATATTGTACTTCATGACACTGCTAAAATTGGGTCAAAAAAGTTTTTTTTTTTTTGCATAAAAAAATACCATATTTACCAAAAATTTTGAAAAATTAGCAAATTTCTAAGTTTCAGTTTCTCTACTTCTGTAATACATAGTAATACCCCCAAAAATTGTGATGACTTTACATTCCCCATATGTCTACTTCATGTTTGTAGCATTTTGGGAATGATATTTTATTTTTTGGGGATGTTACAAGGCTTAGAAGTTTAGAAGCAAATCTTGAAATTTTTCAGAAATTTACAAAAACCCAATTTTTAGGGACCACTACAGGTCTGAAGTCACTTTGCGAGGCTTACATAATAGAAACCGCCCAAAAATGACCCCATTCTATAAACTACACCCCTCAAGGTATTCAAAACTGATTTTACAAACTTCGTTAACCCTTTAGGTGTTGCACAAGAGTTATTGGCAAATGGTGATGAAATTTGAGAATTTCATTTTTTTGCCTAATTTTCCATTTTAACCCATTTTTTCCACTAACAAAGCAAGGGTTAACAGCCAAACAAGACTGTATCTTTATTGCCCTGACTCTGCCGTTTACAGAAACACCCCATATGTGGCCGTAAACTACTGTACGGGCACACAGTAGGGCATAGAGGGAAAGGTGCGCCGTATGGTTTTTGGAAGCCAGATTTTGCTGGACTGTTTTTTTGACACCATGTCCCATTTGAAGCCCCCCTGATGCACCCCTAGAGTAGAAACTCCATAAAAGTGACCCCATCTAAGAAACTACACCCCTCAAGGTATTCAAAACTGATTTTACAAACTTTGTTAACCCTTTAGGTGTTGCACAAGATTTAATGGAAAATAGAGATACAATTTCAAAATTTCACTTTTTTGGCAGATTTTCCATTTTAATATTTTTTTTCCAGTTACAAAGCAAGGGTTAACAGCCAAACAAAACTCATTATTTATGGCCCTGATTCTGTAGTTTACAGAAACACCCCATATGTGGTCGTAAACCGCTGTACGGGCACAGGGCAGGGCGCAGAAGGAAAGGAATGCCATACGGTTTTTGGAAGGCAGATTTTTCTGGACTGGTTTTTTTTGACACCATGTCCCATTTGAAGCCCCCCTGATGCACCCCTAGAGTAGAAACTCCAAAAAAGTGACCCCATTTTAGAAACTAAAGGATAGGGTGGCAGTTTTGTTGGTACTAGTTTAGGGTACATATGATTTTTGGTTGCTCTATATTACACTTTTTTGTACGGCAAGGTAACAAGAAATAGATTTTTTGGCACGTTTTTTTTTTGTTATTTACAACATTCATCTGACAGGTTAGATCATGTGGTAATTTTATAGAGCAGGTTGTCACGGACGTGGCAATACCTAATATGTATACAATTTTTTTTATTTATGTAAGTTTTACACAATGATTTCATTTTTAAAACAAAAAAAATGTTTTAGTGTCTCCATAGTCTAAGAGCCATAGTTTTTTCAGTTTTTGGGCGATTATCTTAATTAGGGTCTCATTTTTTGCGGGATGAGATGACAGTTTGATTGGCATTACTTTGGGGTGCATATGACTTTTTGATCGCTTGCTATTACACTTTTTGTGACGTAAGATGACAAAAAATAGCTTTTTTTACACCGTTTTTATTTTTATTTTTTTACGGTGGTCACCTGAGGGGTTAGGTCATGTGATATTTTTATAGAGCCGGTCGATACGGACGTGGCAATACCTAATATGTATACTTTTTTTTATTTATTTAAGTTTTACACAATGATTTCATTTTTGAAACAAAAAAAATCATGTTTTAGTGTTTCCATAGTCTAAGAGCCATAGTTTTTTCAGTTTTTGGGCGATTATCTTGGGTAGGGTATGATTTTTGCGGGATGAGATGACGGTTTGATTGTTACAATTTTGGCGTACATACGACTTTTTTGATCACTTTTATTACCTTTTTTGGGATGTAATGTGGGCAAAATTTCAATTTCATCATATTTTTATGGCGTTCACCGTTCGGGTAAAGTAACATGACCGTTTTATATATCAGGTCGTTACGGACGCGGCGATACCAAACATGTGTAGGGAATTTTATTTTTTTCATTTTTAATCAGTGATAAATGTGTTTTTTGATTTTTACTTTATTTTCACTTTTTTCACTTTTTTTTGACCCAGACCCACTTGGTTCTTGAAGATCCAGTGGGTCTGATGTCTGTATAATACAGTACAGTACAATATATATTGTACTGTACTGTATTTTACACTTTGTCAGAACAGATCTATGCCTTTTAGCACAGATCTGTTCAGCACCATGGACAGCAGGATGCCTGAGACGGCGTCCTGTTGCCATGGGAACCTTCCCCGTCTGCTCAGTAGTGGTCAGAACTGCGCAGACGGGGAAGGGTAAGGACGGGGCTGTCGGGGGGCTGTCTGGGAGCTCTCTCCCTCTCCATCGGGGGGCTGCAAAGGCACTGCAGCCCCCCGATGGGAGAGGGAGGGAGCTCCCTCTTACTGTTAACTTTTTCCATACAGCCTCCCGCACCGCCCCCACCGCCCACAACTCCCCCCCCCCCTGCACCACCCGCCGGCAAAAAATCATGCAGGGGTGCAGGGGGGGTGTAAAATCCATATTTTAGGGACACTAAAGTTTCTGATCCCCGCGGTCAGGGACCGCGGGGATCAGAAACTGCAGAAAGCGCAGCAAACCGCAGGTCTGAATTGACCTGCGGTTTTCTGCGATCGCCGATACGGGGGGTCACATGACCCCCCCTGGCGTTGTGACAGGATGCCGGCTGAATGATTTCAGCCGGCATCCCGTTGCGATTAACCCCCTGGGCGCCGGAATCCCGATTTAAAGTTAGGACGTACCGGTACGCCCTGAGTCCTTAAGGACTCGGGAAATAGGGCGTACCGGTACGCCCTGCGTCCTTAAGGGGTTAACACCTTCTGCCCGACCTGAAAGCTGCGGTCCCTGGCCCCCTTATTGTACCATCTGCGCTGTCGTTGTTGGGCCGCTTGGAGGTTAGTACGTACCGTCTGGGTCAGAGCCTCCAAGCGTTCCCTAAACTCCAGCACGTATGGGACAATAGGGGTACCATTCGTAGTTACCCCTCCCTCCCAGTGTTCTCTGATAAGGTCTAAGGGGCCCCTCACTCTCCTCCCGAACAATAATTCAAAAGGGAAGAATCCCGTGGATTCTTGTGGTACTTCCCTATAGGCAAAGAGCAAGTGGGGCAAAAACCGTTCCCAGTCTTTTTGAGTGTCTATGAACGTGCGGATCATCTGTATAAGTGTTCCGTTAAACCGTTCACAGAGCCCGTTGGACTGGGGGTGGTAGGCGGAGTTTAAGATCGGTTTCACCCCACACACTTTCCAGAGTTGGTGGGTGACCTCTGCAGTGAACTGGGTGCCCCTATCCGATATAATCTCCTGGGGAAATCCCATACGGGAGAATATTCGCATAAGGGCATCGGCTATAGTCTCTGCATGTACATTGGTCAACGCCACTGCCTCTGGGTATCTAGTGGCGTAGTCCACTACGGTCAAGATGTATTTCTTGCCGGAGGGACTGGGTTTCGCTAGGGGTCCTATTATGTCTACCGCTACCCGACTGAAGGGTTCTTCAATTATGGGCAGGGATCTGAGTTTGGCTTTATAGCGATCCCCTCTCTTCCCTACCCTCTGGCAGGTATCGCATGTTTGACAGTATTGTCTAATATCCTTTGAGATACCTGGCCAGAAGAAGTTCTGCGTCAGCCGATGTTTCGTTCGGCTGATTCCTAAATGTCCTGATAATGGTATATCGTGCGCTATGCGCAGCAACTCTTGTCTATACTTTCGGGGTACCACTAACTGCTTAGTGGGCACGGGTATGGACCCTGCTACTACCTTCTCTGCATAGCGGTATATGAGACCTTTGTCCCAAGCATATCTCTCTCCCTCCAACCCTCCTTGGTCCTTGTGTATCCTATCTTTATATACCTGCAGGGAGGGATCTAGGGCCACCTCACTGCCAAATTCCAGGGGGGCATCCCAGGGGAGAATAGGAGGGGTGTGTGGCATATTGTTTACCTGAGCCTCAGTGTGATCGGATGGAGCCGTGGTGCGTGCTTGCTGCCGGGTAACAACCGGGTAGGCCTCTTGGATAGTTGATTGAGGGACAAAAGCAGAGGTGAGCTCCCCCAAGTCGTTGCCCAAAATAACATCAGCAGGCAAATCCTGCATAATTCCCACCTCCACGTTTCCATGCCCTGCCCCCCAATTCAAATGCACCTTGGCAGTGGGAACTTTGTAAATTTCTCCCCCTGCCACCCGTACAGCTACACAGTCTCCGGTGAGGGTGTGCTTAGGCACCAAATGATTTCGGACCAGGGTTAACGTGGCCCCAGAGTCACGTAACCCTTGTATACTCTTCCCCTCCATGTGTACCACCTGGCGGTGCCCCTGGCAGTTGTCTGAGGCGGCTTGTATGGGGTTTACCTCGTGTAGGATCCCCATAGGCTCTTCTATTGAGGTGACTGTGGATGTTGGGAGCACAGATTCTCTTTGGCAGCAGTGTACTGCAGCCCGATTGGGGGGAGGAGGACCCTGGTGGTTCCAGTTCTGGCGAGGTCGGTTACGTGGGCAGTCTCTCTGGATGTGCCCCTGTTGGTTGCAGGTGTGGCAGCGGATCGGTGGTCGGGTATTGTACCTAGGAGGGTACTGGTTGTGGCTCGCGGCTGGTCATGGGTGAGCCAAGGTAGTCACTGCTGGCAGAGGGGTGGTAGATCCATACGTGGTCCAGTGTGGTGTGCATTGGTCTCGCCTGGTGTCTTGGAACTCGTCAGCTAGCTTGGCTGCCTCTGGTAGGGTACGGGGTTTGCGATCTCGTACCCAATTTTGCAGTTCTGTGGTTAGTCCATTAAAAAACTGCTTCATTACTATTAACTGGAACATCTCTTCCATAGTGGTGACCCGTGTCGCTCCATCCACCCCTTGGCGGCTCGCTGTAGTCGGTGTGCCCATTCAGTGTGTGAGTCTTTTGTTTGTTTCTTGATGTCCCGGAATTTGAGTCGGTATGCCTCAGAGGTAATGGCATACCGTGCTAGGATGGCTTGTTTGACTTTGGGATAATTCCTGATGTCTTCATCTGGGACGGTTCGGTATGCCTCTGCGGCGCGGCCTGACAATCTACCTGCCAGCAGGGGTACTTGGTCGGCTGGGCTGATGTCGTGTAGCTGGCACAACCTTTCAAAATCCTGTAGGTATTCGTCAATATCACTTTCTCCTTCTGTGTAATTTATAAAAGCTTGGTAGGGAATCTTAGCTTTTCCCTGGGTAGTGCTTGTGGGCGCTGGGGCTCCTTCCCCGACTCGCTGAATAGTGTTTTGCTTCGCTACAATGTACTCCTGTACATCTGCTATCAGTCTTTCCAGTGTCTCCATGGAGGGGGTGTTTGGGTAAAAAGCTAACCTGCTATTGAGCTCTCTTGTAAATTCCGTTGGCTCTGTCTCTTGTGGAGTTGCCGCAGTGGTCGCTCTGTCCCCCTCCATGAGTTCGGCCACAAGAGTAGCTTTAGTTTTGTTGCTGGCTTTTCTTCCCCTTGCTTCCAATAATTCCTTTAACGTAGTTCGTTTCAATGTTGCATAATTCGTCTCCATTCACCGTTCGTTCGAATGCCTGCACATATTCTCGAACTCCGGTATATCCGAATAGCTGTTTCAACGAACTGCTGCTTTGCTGTGCTGCAAGGCTTGTATCCCACCGCTGCCACCAATTGTTGCGTAGATTGAGGGTATACCCTCAATATCTTCACTTAAATCCCCTTGTAGCTGAAGAAGCAGGTCAATATCCAAGAGACAATTTCCCCAGTGACTGGACGACACACAGTTTGGGAGTCAACTGACTTTACTAGGCATGCGCACCTGGTTTCAGACCTCCAACAGCCTCATTTACATACAATACATAGATTACTATGGTACAAGGAAAAGTGGGGTCAGACAATAGCAAGGGCTGATGGGAGGTTGAGGGGGGACACTGCAGCTGGTTTAAACTGGTCTCCCAGTGTCCCCGAGACAACACCCTACTGGGGAAACAATGGGACAGGAAAAGGGGGAGGGGAAGAGGTACAGACAAGAAAGACATTCTATGTGGCTAGGTTTGCCACAGTTGGTATTACTCAGCCACAATAAGGTGGAAGTTGTATATTCAGTGACATTGAAGGGAATCTTATTTAGACGCCATCCAGCAGTAACGGAAGTGGTCATGGACCTAGTATTATTGGTCTCAGTATAGTGCATTTTATACATGGCTGTAATATTTACTCACTATATGGTGGTAATATGTAAACAGTATATGGTGGTAATTAACCACCTCCGGACCGCCGAACGCAGCGACGCGTCCTGGAGGTGGTTGATTCATTCCTCCTGGACGCATATACGCGTCCTCTCGCGAGACGCGAGATTTTCTGTGAACGCGCGCACACAGGCACGCGTGTTCATAGGATCGGAAGGTAAGCGAGTGGATCTCCAGCCTGCCAGCGGCGATCGTTCGCTGGCAGGCTGGAGATGTGATTTTTTTAACCCCTAACAGGTATATTAGACGCTGTTTTGATAACAGCGTCTAATATACCTGCTACCTGGTCCTCTTGTGGTCCCTTTTGTTTGGATCGACCACCAGAGGACACAGGCAGCTCTGTAATAAGTAGCACCAAGCACCACTACACTACACCCCCCCCTGTCACTTATCAACCCCTTATTAACCCCTGATCACCCTATATAGACTCCCTGATCACCCCCCTGTCATTGATCACCCCCCTGTCATTGATCACCCCCTTGTAAGGCTCCATTCAGATGTCCGTATGATTTTTACGGATCCACGGATACATGGATCGGATCCGCAAAAGACATACGGACGTCTGAATGGAGCCTTACAGGGGGGTGATCAATGACGGGGGTGATCACCCCATATAGACTTCCTGATCACCCCCCTGTCATTGATCACCCCCCTGTAAGGCTCCATTCAGACATTTTTTTGGCCCAAGTTAGCGGAAATGTTTTTTTTTTCTTACAAAGTCTCATATTTCACTATTTTGTGTCAAAAAATAAAATCTCACATGAACTCACCATACCCCTCACGGAATCCAAATGCGTAAAATTTTTTAGACATTTATATTCCAGACTTCTTCTCACACTTTAGGGCCCCTAGAATGCCAGGGCAGTATAAATACCCCACATGTGACCCCATTTCGGAAAGAAGACACCCCAAGGTATTCGCTGAAGGGCATATTGAGTCCATGAAAGATTTAAATTTTTGTCCCAAGTTAGCGGAAAGGGAGACTTTGTGAGAAAAAAAAATAAAAAATCTATTTCCGCTAACTTGTGCCAAAAAAAAAAAAAATTCTATGAACTCGCCATGCCCCTCATTGAATACCTTGGGGTGTCTTCTTTCCAAAATGGGGTCACATGTGGGGTATTTATACTGCCTGGCATTTTAGGGGCCCTAAAGCGTGAGAAGAAGTCTGGGATCCAAATGTCTAAAAATGCCCTCATAAAAGGAATGTGGGCCCCTTTGCGCATCTAGGCTGCAAAAAAGTGTCACACATCTGGTATCGCCGTACTCAGGAGAAGTTGAGGAAATGTGTTTTGGGGTGTCATTTTACATATACCCATGCTGGGTGAGATAAATATCTTGGTCAAATGCCAACTTTGTATAAAAAATGGGAAAAGTTGTTTTTTGCCGAGATATTTCTCTCACCCAGCATGAGTATATGTAAAAAGACACCCCAAAACACATTGCCCAACTTCTCCTGAATACGGCGATACCACATGTGTGACACTTTTTTGCAGCCTAGGTGGGCAAAGGGGCCCACATTCCAAAGAGCACCTTTAGGATTTCACAGGTCATTTACCTACTTACCACACATTAGGGCCCCTAGAATGCCAGGGCAGTATAACTACCCCACAAGTGACCCCATTTTGGAAAGAAGACACCCCAAGGTATTCCGTGAGTGGCATGGCGAGTTCCTAGAATTTTTTATTTTTTGTCACAAGTTAGCGGAAAATTATGATTTTTTTATTTATTTTTTTCCTTACAAAGTCTCATATTCCACTAACTTGTGACAAAAAATAAAAACTTCCATGAACTCACTATGCCCATCACGAAATACCTTGGGGTGTCTTCTTTCCAAAATGGGGTCACTTGTGGGGTAGTTATACTGCCCTGGCATTCTAGGGGCCGAATGCGTGAGAAGTGGTTTGAAATCAAAATCTGTAAAAAATGGCCGGTGAAATCCGAAAGGTGCTCTTTGGAATGTGGGCCCCTTTGCCCACCTAGGCTGCAAAAAAGTGTCACACATCTGGTATCCCCGTACTCAGGAGAAGTTGGGCAATGTGTTTTGGGGTGTCTTTTTACATATACCCATGCTGGGTGAGAGAAATATCTTGGCAAAAGACAACTTTTCCCATTTTTTTTATACAAAGTTGGCATTTGACCGAGATATTTATCTCACCCAGCATGGGTATATGTAAAATGACACCCCAAAACACATTGCCCAACTTCTCATGAGTACGACAATACCAGATGTGTGACACTTTTTTGCAGCCTAGGTGGGCAAAGGGGCCCACATTCCAAAGAGCACCTTTCGGATTTCACCGGCCATTTTTTACAGATTTTGATTTCAAATTACTTCTCATGCATTCGGGCCCCTAAAATGCCAGGGCAGTATAACTACCCCACAAGTGACCCCATTTTGGAAAGAAGACACCCCCAGGTATTTCGTGATGGGCATAGTGAGTTCATGGAAGTTTTTATTTTTTGTCACAAGTTAGTGGAATATGAGACTTTGTAAGAAAAAATAAATAAATAAAAAATCATCATTTTCCGCTAACTTGTGACAAAAAATAAAAAATTCTAGGAACTCGCTATGCCCCTCACGGAATACCTTGGGGTGTCTTCTTTCCAAAATGGGGTCACTTGTAGGGTAGTTATACTGCCCTGGCATTCTAGGGGCCCTAATGTGTGGTAAGTAGTTTGAAATCAAAATCTGTAAAAAATGACCTGTGAAATCCTAAAGGTGCTCTTTGGAATGTGGGCCCCTTTGCCCACCTAGGCTGCAAAAAAGTGTCACACATGTGGTATTGCCGTACTCAGGAGAAGTTGGGCAATGTGTTTTGGGGTGTCATTTTACATATACCCATGCTGGGTGAGATAAATATCTTGGTCAAATGCCAACTTTGTATAAAAAAATGGGAAAAGTTGTCTTTTGCCAAGATATTTCTCTCACCCAGCATGGGTATATGTAAAATGACACCCCAAAACACATTGCCCAACTTCTCCTGAGTACGGCAATACCACATGTGTGACACTTTTTTGCAGCCTAGGTGGGCAAAGGGGCCCACATTCCAAAGAGCACCTTTCGGATTTCACCGGCCATTTTTTACAGATTTTGATTTCAAACTACTTCGCACGCATTTGGGCCCCTAAAATGCCAGGGCAGTATAACTACCCCACAAGTGACCCCATTTTGGAAAGAAGACACCCCAAGGTATTTTGTGATGGGCATAGTGAGTTCATGGAAGTTTTTATTTTTTGTCACAAGTTAGTGGAATATGAGACTTTGTAAGAAAATAAATAAAATAAAAAAATTCATCATTTTCCGCTAACTTGTGACAAAAAATAAAAAGTTCTATGAACTCACTATGCCCATCAGCGAATACCTTAGGGTGTCTACTTTCCGAAATGGGGTCATTTGTGGGGGTTTTCTACTGTCTGGGCATTGTAGAACCTCAGGAAACATGACAGGTGCTCAGAAAGTCAGAGCTGCTTCAAAAAGCGGAAATTCACATTTTTGTACCATAGTTTGTAAACGCTATAACTTTTACCCAAACCATTTTTTTTTTTTACCCAAACATTTTTTTTTTATCAAAGACATGTAGAACAATAAATTTTGAGAAAAATTTATATATGGATGTAGTTTTTTTTGCAAAATTTTACAACTGAAAGTGAAAAATGTCATTTTTTTGCAAAAAAATAGTTAAATTTCGATTAATAACAAAAAAAGTAAAAATGTCAGCAGCAATGAAATACCACCAAATGAAAGCTCTATTAGTGAGAAGAAAAGGAGGTAAAATTCATTTGGGTGGTAAGTTGCATGACCGAGCAATAAACGATGAAAGTAGTGTAGTGCAGAAGTGTAAAAAGTGGCCTGGTCATTAAGGGTGTTTAAGCTAGGGGGGCTGAGGTGGTTAAAGATGAGCAAATTTCAAAAAAAAATTGATTCACCGGTTCGCCGAATTTTTGGTAAAAAATTTGGTTCGAGCTGAATATATTTGCGGCAAATTTTGTTAAAAAACTGCTATTTCCTGTCTGCAGAGAGCCTGTCAAGTAGTGTAGAACACTGTGCCTGTATAGTGGTGTAGAACACTGTGCCTGTATATTGGTGAAGAGCACTGTGCCTGTATAGTGGTGTAGAACACTGTGCCTGTATAGCGGTGTAGAACACTGTGCCTGTGTAGGGGTGTAGAACACTGTGCCTGTTTAGCGGTGTAGAGCACTGTGCCTGTATAGCGGTGTAGAACACTGTGCCTGTATAGTGGTGTAGTACACTGTGCCTGTATAGCGGTGTAGAACACTGTGCCTGTATAGTGGTGTAGAACACTGTGCCTGTACAGCGGTGTAGAACACTGTGCCTGTATAGCGGTGTAGAACACTGTGCCTGTATAGTGGTGTAGTACACTGTGCCTGTATAGTGGTGTAGAACACTGTGCCTGTATAGTGGTGTAGAACACTGTGCCTGTATAGCGGTGTAGAACACTGTGCCTGTATATCGGTGTAGAACACTGTGCCTGTATAGCGGTGTAGAACACTGTGCCTGTATAGTGGTGTAGAACACTGTGCCTGTATAGTGGTGTAGAACACTGTGCCTGTATAGTGGTGAAGAGCACTGTGCCTGTATAGGGGTGTAGAACACTGTGCCTGTATAGCGGTGTAGTACACTGTGCCTGTATAGTGGTGTAGAACACTGTGCCTGTATAGTGGTGTAGAACACTGTGCCTGTATAGTGGTGTAGAACACTGTGCCTGTATATCGGTGTAGAACACTGTGCCTGTATAGCGGTGTAGAACACTGTGCCTGTATAGTGGTGTAGAACACTGTGCCTGTATAGTGGTGTAGAACACTGTGCCTGTATAGTGGTGTAGAACACTGTGCCTGTATAGTGGTGTAGAACACTGTGCCTGTATATCGGTGTAGAACACTGTGCCTGTATAGTGGTGTAGAACACTGTGCCTGTATAGTGGTGAAGAGCACTGTGCCTGTATAGTGGTGTAGAACACTGTGCCTGTATAGCGGTGTAGTACACTGTGCCTGTATAGTGGTGTAGAACACTGTGCCTGTATAGTGGTGTAGAACACTGTGCCTGTATAGTGGTGTAGAACACTGTGCCTGTATATCGGTGTAGAACACTGTGCCTGTATAGCGGTGTAGAACACTGTGCCTGTATAGTGATGTAGAACACTGTGCCTGTATAGTGGTGTAGAACACTGTGCCTGTATAGTGGTGTAGAACACTGTGCCTGTATAGTGGTGTAGAACACTGTGCCTGTATATCGGTGTAGAACACTGTGCCTGTATAGTGGTGTAGAACACTGTGCCTGTATAGTGGTGTAGAACACTGTGCCTGTATAGTGGTGTAGAACACTGTGCCTGTATAGTGGTGTAGAACACTGTGCCTGTATAGTGGTGTAGAACACTGTGCCTGTATAGTGGTGTAGAGCACTGTGCCTGTATAGTGGTGTAGAACACTGTGCCTGTATAGTGGTGTAGAACACTGTGCCTGTAAAGTGGTGTAGAACACTGTGCCTGTATAGCGGTGTAGTACACTGTGCCTGTATAGCGGTGTAGAACACTGTGCCTGTATAGTGGTGTAGAACACTGTGCCTGTATAGCGGTGTAGTACACTGTGCCTGTATAGTGGTGTAGAACACTGTGCCTGTATAGCGGTGTAGAACACTGTGTCTGTATAGCGGTGTAGAACACTGTGCCTGTATAGTGGTGTAGAACACTGTGCCTGTATAGTGGTGTAGAACACTGTGCCTGTATAGTGGTGTAGAACACTGTGCCTGTATATCGGTGTAGAACACTGTGCCTGTATAGTGGTGTAGAACACTGTGCCTGTATAGTGGTGTAGAACACTGTGCCTGTATAGTGGTGTAGAACACTGTGCCTGTATAGTGGTGTAGAACACTGTGCCTGTATAGTGGTGTAGAGCACTGTGCCTGTATAGTGGTGTAGAACACTGTGCCTGTATAGTGGTGTAGAACACTGTGCCTGTATAGTGGTGTAGAACACTGTGCCTGTATAGCGGTGTAGTACACTGTGCCTGTATAGCGGTGTAGAACACTGTGCCTGTATAGCGGTGTAGAACACTGTGCCTGTATAGCGGTGTAGAACACTGTGCCTGTATAGCGGTGTAGAACACTGTGCCTGTATAGCGGTGTAGAACACTGTGCCTGTATAGTGGTGTAGAACACTGTGCCTGTATAGCGGTGTAGAACACTGTGCCTGTATAGTGGTGTAGAACACTGTGCCTGTATAGTGGTGTAGAACACTGTGCCTGTATAGCGTTGTAGTACACTGCTCCTGTATAGCGGTGTAGAACACTGTGCCTGTATAGTGGTGTAGAACACTGTGCCTGTATAGTGGTGTAGAACACTGTGCCTGTATAGCGGTGCAGTACACTGTGCCTGTATAGTGGTGTAGAACACTGTGCCTGTATAGTGGTGTAGAGCACTGTGCCTGTATAGTGGTGTAGAACACTGTGCCTGTATAGTGGTGTAGAACACTGTGCCTGTATAGTGGTGTAGAACACTGTGCCTGTATAGCGGTGTAGTACACTGTGCCTGTATAGCGGTGTAGAACACTGTGCCTGTATAGTGG
Organism: Bufo bufo; assembly: GCF_905171765.1. Classification (NCBI taxonomy): domain Eukaryota; kingdom Metazoa; phylum Chordata; class Amphibia; order Anura; family Bufonidae; genus Bufo; species Bufo bufo. The sequence continues at coordinate 4,301,973 of NC_053391.1, forward strand.
TGTAGAACACTGTGCCTGTATAGCGGTGTAGAACACTGTGCCTGTATAGTGGTGTAGAACACTGTGCCTGTATAGCGGTGTAGAACACTGTGCCTGTATAGTGGTGTAGAACACTGTGCCTGTATAGCGGTGTAGAACACTGTGCCTGTATAGTGGTGTAGAACACTGTGCCTGTATAGTGGTGTAGAACACTGTGCCTGTATAGCGTTGTAGTACACTGCTCCTGTATAGCGGTGTAGAACACTGTGCCTGTATAGTGGTGTAGAACACTGTGCCTGTATAGTGGTGTAGAACACTGTGCCTGTATAGCGGTGCAGTACACTGTGCCTGTATAGTGGTGTAGAACACTGTGCCTGTATAGCGGTGTAGAACACTGTGCCTGTATAGCGGTGTAGAACACTGTGCCTGTATAGCGGTGTAGAGCACTGTGCCTGTATAGTGGTGTAGAACACTGTGCCTGTATAGTGGTGTAGAGCACTGTGCCTGTATAGTGGTGTAGAACACTGTGCCTGTATAGTGGTGTAGAGCACTGTGCCTGTATAGTGGTGTAGAACACTGTGCCTGTATAGTGGTGTAGAGCACTGTGCCTGTATAGTGGTGTAGAACACTGTGCCTGTATAGTGGTGTAGAACACTGTGCCTGTTTAGCGGTGTAGAACACTGTGCCTGTATAGTGGTGTAGAACACTGTGCCTGTATAGTGGTGTAGAACACTGTGCCTGTATAGTGGTGTAGAACACTGTGCCTGTATAGTGGTGTAGAACACTGTGCCTGTATAGCGGTGCAGTACACTGTGCCTGTATAGTGGTGTAGAACACTGTGCCTGTATAGTGGTGTAGAACACTGTGCCTGTATAGTGGTGTAGAACACTGTGCCTGTTTAGCGGTGTAGAACACTGTGCCTGTATAGTGGTGTAGAACACTGTGCCTGTATAGTGGTGTAGAACACTGTGCCTGTATAGTGGTGTAGAACACTGTGCCTGTATAGTGGTGTAGAACACTGTGCCTGTATAGCGGTGCAGTACACTGTGCCTGTATAGTGGTGTAGAACACTGTGCCTGTATAGCGGTGTAGAACACTGTGCCTGTATAGCGGTGTAGAACACTGTGCCTGTATAGCGGTGTAGAGCACTGTGCCTGTATAGTGGTGTAGAACACTGTGCCTGTATAGTGGTGTAGAGCACTGTGCCTGTATAGTGGTGTAGAACACTGTGCCTGTATAGTGGTGTAGAGCACTGTGCCTGTATAGTGGTGTAGAACACTGTGCCTGTATAGTGGTGTAGAGCACTGTGCCTGTATAGTGGTGTAGAACTCTGTGCCTGTATAGCGGTGTAGAACACTGTGCCTGTATAGTGGTGTAGAACACTGTGCCTGTATAGCGGTGTAGTACACTGTGCCTGTATAGCGGTGTAGAACACTGTGCCTGTATAGCGGTGTAGAACACTGTGCCTGTATAGCGGTGTAGAACACTGTGCCTGTATAGCGGTGTAGTACACTGTGCCTGTATAGTGGTGTAGTACACTGTGCCTGTATAGTTGTGTAGAACACTGTGCCTGTATAGCGGTGTAGAACACTGTGCCTGTATAGTGGTGAAGAGCACTGTGCCTGTATAGCGGTGTAGAACACTGTGCCTGTATAGCGGTGTAGAACACTGTGCCTGTATAGCGGTGTAGAACACTGTGCCTGTATAGCGGTGTAGAACACTGTGCCTGTATAGGGGTGTAGAACACTGTGCCTATATAGCGGTGTAGAACACTGTGCCTGTATAGCGGTGTAGAACACTGTGCCTGTATAGGGGTGTAGAACACTGTGCCTATATAGCGGTGTAGAACACTGTGCCTGTATAGCGGTGTAGAACACTGTGCCTGTATAGCGGTGTAGAACACTGAGCCTGTATAGCGGTGTAGAACACTGTACCTTGCAGTAACACACATAGGGAGTCTGCTGTGGTAGTGAAATAATACTGTGAATCCGTATGACATGCTGATGACAGGCGTCGCTCTTAGAATCACTGCACACTTCACTTATTAGGGCAGTCACTGGGCCAAAACTGACCAAATAACTGAAGTGTGAACTCAGCCTTACAGGTCGATGTTAGCGCCAAGAAGAAGCGCACTCCTTTTACACTGTCGTCAGCTGATTCCACATAGATGTCTACAGAACCTGATCTATTAAACGCTGATACAAGTAGATCCCCCCCGACAGAGCGGAGATGGGGTCAGCAGTAAGGTTGTGTTGATGTCACTGATTATTTTGCCCTTCCTCTGATCCGTCAGAACAATAACTTCTAAAAAACGGATCCTGTCTGTGGAGCATCCGCCTTCACTCGGTCAGCATTTGGTCAGTAATCCATCAGTATTGGTAAGGCCAAAAAAACAGGAGTGGATCCAAAACAGAGATGACCCGTGAATGGAATATTTCCATGTCTTCTGTGTTTTGTACCCACTCCTGCTTCTGGCTACCAAATCACAAGCCAATTCTGATGGGACCATACCGGCCTTACAGCTGATACACAGACAGGATCCGCTGTGCATCTCATTATTCCTTCCTTCTAACACAGTGGTCGGCAAGCCGCGGCTCGCGAGCCACATGCGGCTCTTTACACACTTTAATGCGGCTCTTCTGCAGGGCTCCAGATGCCATTTGCGACTGGACCCGCCGCCGCAGCTCTGCTCAATACAGCGGCGGGCACAGGAGATGATCGTTCTCAGCAGCGCAGGAGGAGTCTCTCCCTCCCCCCTGTGCTGCTGCTGCCCCCGCCGCTGCCAATAAGAAGAGACAGGAGGGGGAGGGGCTGTGGCCACTGCGCCACCAATGAAGAAAACTGACCTGTAATACAAATACAGGAGGCGGGTGCCGGAATCAAATAGCCGGCACCCGACCTCTGTGACCGGGAGCTGCGATCAGCGGCAGTTGAGTTAACCCTTCAGGTGCAGTACCTGAGGGGTTAAATGCCGCTGATCGCAGCTCCCTGTCACAAAGGTCGGGTGCCGGCTATTTGATTCCGGCACCCGCCTCCTGTATTTGTATAAGAAACGTTGGTGGCACAGTGCCCCCCCCCCCCCCCCCCAGTATAATAAACGTTGGTGGCACAGTGCGCCCCCCCCCCCCAGTATAATAAACGTTGGTGGCACAGTGCGCCCCCCCCCAGTATGATAAACGTTGGTGGCACAGTGCGCCCCCCCCAGTATAATAAACGTTGGTGGCACAGTGCCCCCCCCCCCCAGTATAATAAACGTTGGTGGCACAGTGCCCCCCCCCCAGTATAATAAACGTTGGTGGCACAGTGCGCCCCCCCCCCCCCCCAGTATAATAAACGTTGGTGGCACAGTGGGAAGTGCCAATGAGGGTTAAAAATAATAAAAGAAAATTAACTCACCTCCTCCAGTTGATCAGGTAGCTGCCGTCTCCTGTTTCTTCAGGACCTGTGGTGACGTCACTGAGCTCATCACATGGCCCATTACCATGGTGATGGATCATGTGATGAGCTCAGTGATGTCACCACAGGTCCTGCGTCCTGAAGAAACTAGAAAGAAGTAAGAACAGGAGACGATCAACTGGAGGAGGTGAGTTAATTTTTTTTTTATTTTTTAACCCTCATTGGCACTGCCCACTGCGCCACCAATGTTTATTATATTGAGGGGGGGCGCACTGCGCCACCAATGTTTATTATATTGGGGTGATGGGGGGGCGCACAGCGCCACCAATGTTTATTATATTGAGGGGGGGCGCACTGCGCCACCAATGTTTATTATATTGAGGGGGGGCGCACTGCGCCACCAATGTTTATTATATTGAGGGGGGGCGCACTGCGCCACCAATGTTTATTATATTGAGGGGGGGCGCACTGCGCCACCAATGTTTATTATATTGAGGGGGGGCGCACTGCGCCACCAATGTTTATTATATTGGGGTGATGGGGGGGCGCACTGCGCCACCAATGTTTATTATACTGAGGGGGGGCGCACTGCGCCACCAATGTTTATTATACTGGGGTGTTGGGGGGGCGCACTGCGCCACCAATGTTTATTATATTGGGGTGATGGGGGGGGCGCACTGCGCCACCAATGTTTATTATATTGGGGTGATGGGGGGGGCGCACTGCGCCACCAATGTTTATTATATTGGGGTGATGGGGGGGGCGCACTGCGCCACCAATGTTTATTATATTGGGGTGTTGGGGGGGCGCACTGCGCCACCAATGTTTATTATATTGGGGTGATGGGGGGGCGCACTGCGCCACCAATGTTTATTATATTGGGGTGATGGGGGGGCGCACTGCGCCACCAATGTTTATTATATTGAGGGGGGGCGCACTGCGCCACCAATGTTTATTATATTGAGGGGGGGCGCACTGCGCCACCAATGTTTATTATATTGAGGGGGGGCGCACTGCGCCACCAATGTTTATTATATTGAGGGGGGGCGCACTGCGCCACCAATGTTTATTATATTGAGGGGGGGCGCACTGCGCCACCAATGTTTATTATATTGGGGTGATGGGGGGGCGCACTGCGCCACCAATGTTTATTATACTGAGGGGGGGCGCACTGCGCCACCAATGTTTATTATACTGGGGTGTTGGGGGGGCGCACTGCGCCACCAATGTTTATTATATTGGGGTGATGGGGGGGCGCACTGCGCCACCAATGTTTATTATATTGGGGTGATGGGGGGGGCGCACTGCGCCACCAATGTTTATTATATTGGGGTGATGGGGGGGGGCGCACTGCGCCACCAATGTTTATTATATTGGGGTGTTGGGGGGGCGCACTGCGCCACCAATGTTTATTATATTGGGGTGATGGGGGGGCGCACTGCGCCACCAATGTTTATTATATTGGGGTGATGGGGGGGCGCACTGCGCCACCAATGTTTATTATATTGAGGGGGGGAGCACTGCGCCACCAATGTTTATTATATTGACCTTCTACTATGCATTCTGTATTCAGAATGCTATTATTTTCCCTTATAACCATGTTGTTATAAGGGAAAATAATACAGTGAATAGACTTTCATCCTAGGAACCATGCGTGAAAATCGCACTTGCTTGCGATTTTCACACAGCCCCATTAACTTCTATGGGGCCTGCGTTGCGCGAAAAACGCACAACAGAGCATGCTGCGATTTTCATGCAACGCACAAGTGATGTGTGAAAATCACCGCTCATGTGCACAGCCCCATAGAAGTGAATGGGTCCGGATTTAGTGCGGGTGCATTCCAGTATTTTGAATGCCGGATCCGGCACTAATACACTCCTATGGGGAAAAATGCCGGATCCGGCATTCAGGCAAATCTTCATTTTTTTTCGCCGGAGATAAAACCGTAGCATGCTACGGTTTTATCTTTTGCCTGATCAGTCAAAATGACTGAACTGAAGACATCCTGATGCATCCTGAACGGATTACTCTCCATTCAGAATGCATGGGGATAAAACTGATCAGTTATTTTCCGGTATAGAGCCCCTGTGACGGAACTCAGTGCCGGAAATGAAAAACGCTAATGTGAAAGTACTTTAAAATATTACGTTTAAATCCCCCCTTTCCCAATTTTACATATAAAATAGATAAACAATAAATAAATAAACATATTACATAGCCTTTTTAGTCACCTTGTCACCCCAAAAAATAGCATAGGACTGTTCTATTATGGGCCGAATGTTTCATAAAATGTGAAATACACGCAGCTTTTTTTGGTGTTTTTTTTTTTTTTTGGCATGGTATTGAGTATCACAATACTTTTTTATGGTGACGAAAGCGAATCAAAATTTTGGTTTCAAAACAACCCTACGCCGATCTGGAGCACTGTTCTGTGTGCCGGGCGCCCGCTCCCCTTCCTCCTCTCGGGGGCGGCAGCCTGCGGCTGTCCTGCCTACATGTGTGCCGTGCGGCGCTCAGGCCAAAGGAGGCGTCACTGACTGTCAGTGGGGCCGCGGCGGAGGGAGGCGAGGAGGCGGAGCTGCTCTGTCTGCTATGGCCTGTAAAAGCTGCCCCTCCAGGCTGGCAGCAGAAGAACAGTCACAGAGTAACACTGAGGCACGACTTGTTGGAACTTGGCCGACCCTGCTGGACTCTAGTCTGGACTCTGGAGAAGACACCTTAAGGCAGAGCCAGCTGAGATTGGAGCCAGGACCAGACCGACCCCACTCCAGCCAGACCCCAGTGATATATCAGGTACCGACTCCAACATTGTCCCTCATCATGGTGCAGACTCCAACATTGTCCCCCATTAGGGAGCATAATGGATGGGGGCTGACGGCTGTCATGGGGGGCATGATGGCTGACATGGGGGGTAATGATGGATGGGGGCTGACATGGGCATGATGGGGTGCTGATGGCTGACATGGGCATGATAGATGGGGTGCTGACGGCTGACATGGGCATGATGGATGGGGTGCTGACATGGGGGGCTGACGGCTGACATAAGGTCATGATGGCTGACATGGGGGGCATGATGGATGGGGGCTGATGGCTGACATGGACATGATGGATGGAGTGCTGACATGGGGGGCTGATGGCTGACGGCTGACATGGGGTGCTGACGGCTGACATAGGGGCATGGCGGCTGACATGGGGGGCATGATGGATGGGGGCTGACAGCTGACATGGGCATGATGGATGGGGTGCTGACGGCTGACTTGGGGGGCATGATGGCTGACATGGGGGGCTGATGGCTGACATGAGGGGTAATGATGGATGGGGGCTGACATGGGCATGATGGGGTGCTGATGGCTGACATGGGCATGATAGATGGGGTGCTGACAGCTGACATGGGCATGATGGATGGGGTGCTGACGGCTGACATAAGGTCATGATGGCTGACATGGGGGGCATGATGGATGGGGGCTGACGGCTGACATGGACATGATGGATGGAGTGCTAACATGGGGGGCTGACGGCTGACATGGGGTGCTGACGGCTGACATAGGGGCATGACGGCTGACATGGGGGGCATGATGGATGGGGGCTGACAGCTGACATGGGCATGATGGATGGGGTGCTGACGGCTGACATGGGGGGCATGATGGCTGACATGGGGGGCTGATGGCTGACATGGGGGGTAATGATGGATGGGGGCTGACAAGGGCATGATGGGATGCTGACGGCTGACATGGGCATGATGGATGGGGTGCTGACGGCTGACATGGGCATGATGGATGGGGTGCTGACGGCTGACATGGGCATGATGGATGGGGTGCTGACATGGGGGGCTGACGGCTGACATAGGGGCATGACGGCTGACATGGGGGCATGATGGATGGGGTGCTGACGGCTGACATGGGCATGATGGATGGGGTGCTGACGGCTGACATGGGCATGATGGATGGGGTGCTGACATGGGGGGCTGACGGCTGACATAGGGGCATGACGGCTGACATGGGGGCATGATGGATGGGGGCTGACGGCTGACATGGGCATGATGGATGGGGTGCTGACGGCTGATATGGGGGGCTGATCTGAGGTATGATTAACATTGGGGGTCTGACCTGAGGTATAATGGAAAATATTGTTTCTTATTATACTCCTCTAAAACCTATGTGCATCTTATAGGGCGAAAAGTACAGTCCTCAAACCAGATTGAAGCAGAGCGAAGATATCAGGACCACACAGAGGAGAAGCCAGCTGCTGCAGACAGAACCAGGACCAGGTGAGCTGCGGGCGGGGGGAGGGGGGGGGGTCACCGAGATGTAGCTTCGCTTGTGTTGCCAAAAAATCCTTGCACAGGCTCTGGTCACGTCCACGTGACAGGGCCGGTGCAAAGAGTCCCACAGTACCCGACCTATGTGGATACTTGCATGCACAATATTCTCAATAAAAACTTATTGAAACTAAAAACAGTGTACCATCCTATGTATTTTCGGTTTTAAAAATGTGGCTCTCAAAATAAATTTCAATCGTGGCTTTGGCGAGATTTGGCTCAGTTGAAAAAAAAGGTTGCCCACCACTGTTCTAACAGATCAGAAGAAGGGTCAAATAAATGATGATGTCAACCAGGCCGAAAGGCAAAATAGTGGACCAGTCATGAAGTGGGGAGAGTGGGAACAGCATGAGAAGTCCACAGAGTGGCCCAATGACATAGTGGTGAGGTGGAAGCAGTATGAGGAGACCACAGAGTGGCCCTATGACATAGTGGTGAGGTGGAAGCAGTATGAGGAGGAGACCACAGAGTGGCCCTATGACATAGTGGTGAGGTGGAAGCAGTATGAGGAGACCACAGAGTGGCCCTATGACATAGTGGTGAGGTGGAAGCAGTATGAGGAGAGACCACAGAGTGGCCCTATGACATAGTGGTGAGGTGGAAGCAGTATGAGGAGAGACCACAGAGTGGCCCTATGACATAGTGGTGAGGTGGAAGCAGTATGAGGAGAGACCACAGAGTGGCCCTATGAGATAGTGGTGAGGTGGAATCAGTATGAGGAGACCACAGAGTGGCTTGACGACGAGAGATTGCGGAGGTGGAAGCAGTATGAGGAGACCACGGACAATGAGCTACGGACAATGAGAAGACAAAGCTTCAAGATAGCTTTGAGCCCGGAAGAGTCGCGAAGTTCATCAAGATTCAAACCCTAACTACCAGCCCCTGGTCTCTTCGTCAGGGAAAGCCTCACGAGTTCCCAGTCATCATGGATGGGAAAGAGGACATCTTGTGGTGCACAGAGATGCAGAGGGTCTTCGGATTCCCCCCGCACTATACGGACGTCTCAGAAATGAACCGGTGCTCCCAACAGCAGCTCCTGGGAAGGTCATGGAGCGTCCCGGTCATCCGGCATCTATTCGCCCCGCTGAAGGATTATTTTGAAAGTGTGTAGAAGCCACGGGCCCCGCGCTACAGATTTATCATGGAGACACCGGATTTTATAAAGAAAAAAAAAATGAAGCCCCTTCGTCACCCGGCTCCCAAGTGCAATCAGCTACATCATCATCATCATCGAGTACTGTCTGCACGTCACTGATGTCCTCCTCAACCGTCTCTGGGTCAAGAGTCTGACCGCTCGCAACACCAGCTCCCACGCCACTCTCCCCATCACTACTTGCCTGCCTACTGGAGGAAAGGAGAGAGGCAGGTTGAGGACAGGTGGGGGCACAAGGCCTGCTTCTGGGCCATGCCAACTAAGGGTTGTGTCTGACGAACCCACCGACTCTTGGCTGGGGGTGTCTGATGTCACTTGCGACAAAGTCGAAGATCGAGTCAACCATTCAAGAACCGCTGGGTTGCTGGTCAAGACACGACCGCTAGATGACACCGGGAGCTCAGGCCTCTCGCTGCGACTCCTGCTGCCACGGCCCCTTACTCTGCTGCGACCTCTGCCTGCGCCAGAAACATTTAGGACTCTGCCACTTCCCTGTGCATGGCCTGGCACTTCTCTGCCTCTCCCCTGTGCATGGCCTGGCACTTCTCTGCCTCTCCCCTGTGCATGGCCTGGCACTTCTCTGCCTCTCCCCTGTGCATGGCCTGGCACTTCTCTGCCTCTCCCCTGTGCAGGGCCTGGCACTTCTCTGCCTCTCCCCTGTGCAGGGCCTGGCACTTCTCTGCCTCTCCCCTGTGCAGGGCCTGGCACTTCTCTGCCTCTCCCCTGTGCATGGCCTGGCACTTCTCTGCCTCTCCCCTGTGCAGGGCCTGGCACTTCTCTGCCTCTCCTCTGTGCAGGGCCTGGCACTTTTCTGTCTGACATACTGTTAGATCAAATAATCAAATGTTAGAGCAAATATATTTTATTTCGCCACTAATACACGGCAAATGGGGCTTTAGAATTTATCACTGCACCGCAGAACGGCAATTAGGCCCTAATTTTTTTCTACTTTTACACAAAAGGCTTTTCAACAGATAACTGCAACGATGAACAGCAAATATATTTTTATTTCACCAGTAATACAAACAGGGCTTCAGAATAAATAACTGCACCGCTGAACGGCAAATATATCTTTCTTTTGCCACTAATACATTCAAAAAAGTCTGTAATTTTCACACTTCACCACACAACGACTAATAAGCCCCTTTTTTCCCCACTAATACACGACAGAAAATGCTTTAGAACATATAACTGCACTGCACAAGGGCAAATAAGACAGAAATATCTCCTGTAATAACCCTGATAATGGCGGTATCACACAGAACTTGCTCCCCAATAACAGGAACGGTTTGCTGGAATGACAGAGCTGTATAATGGCAATGTGGATGCGCAGTCAGTGCAGCAAGGTGTAATAGGATTGTTCCTATTCCCCAGGATGTAACCTCCCGACTGAACCCTGTTCTACAGAAATGCTGCGGAATGATTCCTCCCCGTCCTTTCCCTGCACCTTGAATAATCTTTCCCTGAACTTGTAAATCGTATTTTCAGCACAATGAAGTCTTTCCTCGCACTGTCCCTAGCGCCTGCTGACGTCTCTCCCTGCACTAAGTACGCTGGAAACTGGCAGAATCCAAGATGGCTGCCGCTATTTATAGGGCTGTGACATCACAGGGCTGGCTGGCTGCTGATTGGCTGCATGCATGGCATTATGGGTGATCCCGCCTTCCCAGAGTCACTTGCTTCATGTCCTCACACATGCAGCAGACATTTTAGGAAAAAATGTGATTCGTTACCACGAAGCGTGAGGAAATTCGGATTCGGTGCGAATCAAATTTTTCCTGAAATTTGGATCGAATTCCACTTCGTCAGCTTCGATTCGCTCATCTCTAGTGGTAATATGTAATCACTATATGGTAGTAATATTTAATCAGTATATGGTAGTAGTAATATGTAATTACTATATGGTGGTAATATGTCATCACTATATGGTAGTAATATTTAATCAGTATATGGTAGTAGTAATATGTAATTACTATATGGTGGTAATATGTCATCACTATATGGTGGTAATATATAATTACTATATGGTGGTAATATATAATTACTATATGGTGGTAATACGTAATCACTATATGGTAGTAATATTTAATCAGTATATGGTAGTAGTAATATGTAATTACTATATGGTGGTAATATGTCATCACTATATGGTGGTAATATATAATTACTATATGGTGGTAATATATAATTACTATATGGTGGTAATACGTAATCACTATATGGTAGTAATATTTAATCAGTATATGGTAGTAGTAATATGTAATTACTATATGGTGGTAATATATAATTACTATATGGTGGTAATATATAATTACTATATGGTGGTAATATAGAATTACTATATGGTGGTAATATAGAATTACTATATGGTGGTAATATAGAATTACTATATGGTGGTAATATAGAATTACTATATGGTGGTAATATAGAATTACTATATGGTGGTAATATAGAATTACTATATGGTGGTAATATGTAATTACTATATGGTGGTAATATGTCATCACTATAGGGTGGTAATATGTCATCACTATATGGTGGTAATATCCGGTCCTGGTATAGCAGTATTATGCATGTACAGCGTTACTTTTCTCTGTGTGGAGGACACATTGTACTTATGGCCTCAGTCCCGGTCACCCCTGCAGTCCTCTGAGTTGCTGGGACAATATTTGGGGATTTCGCTCAGGACTTGCTCCACTTTTGTGGCACCTCTGGGCACAGACCCTCCGGGCCGGAGAACTGGAGCAGAGCAGTGCGTGGACCTTACCTGGTAGTAAAGGGAGATGTCTACAAGTTCACATCTCCAAGATGGAAGGTCAGGATGAGGAAGCCCAGGAGAAGAAGGGAAGGGGACGAGATCCGGGCTGAACTCAACACCACCAGCCGGGACTCTGTCAGCAGGCCGTAATCTGCAAGATAAAACCCATCAGAGACAGACACAGCGAGACAATGGTCAATGTGATGCGATCAGCCACATAATATACTCCTGTAATGTCACCAGCTATATGTTACACTCATGTGATGTCATCAGCCATATGTTATACTCCTGTGATGTCATCACCCGCATTTTATACTCGTGTGATGTCACCAGCTACTATATGTTATACTCGTGTGATGTCACCAGCTACTATATGTTATACTCGTGTGATGTCACCAGCTACTATATGTTATACTCCTGTGATGTCACCAGCTACTATATGTTGTACTCCTGTGATGTCATTAGCTATATTTTATACTCCTGTGATGTCACCAGCCATATGTAATACTCTTGTGGTGTCATCAGCTATATGTTATACTCCTGTGATGTCACCAGCTGTATGTTATTTTCTTGTGATGTCAGCAGCTATATGTTATACTTGTGTGATGTCACCAGGTATATGTTATACTCCTGTGACGTCACTAGCTGTATGCAATACTACTGTGATGTCACCAGCTATATGTTATACTCCTGTGATGTCATCAACCATATGTTATTTTCCTGTGATGTCACCAACCATATGTTATACACCTGTGATGTCATCAGCTATATGTTATACACCTGTGATGTCATCAGCTATATGTTATACTCCTGTGATGTCATCAACCACATATTATACTCCTGTGATGTCTACAGCTATATGTTATACTCCTGTGATGTCATCAACCACATATTATACACCTGTGATGTCATCAGCTATATGTTATACACCTGTGATGTCATCAGCTATATGTTATACTCCTGTGATGTCATCAGCTATATGTTATACTTCTGTCATGTAACCATTAATATGTTCTACTCCTGTGATGTCACCAGCTGTATGTTCTACTCCTGTGATGTCATCAACCACATATTATACTCATGTGATATCTCCAGCTATATGTTATACTCCTGTGATGTCATTAACCACATATTATACTCCTGTGACGTCTCCAGCTATATGTTATACTCCTGTGATGTCATCAACCACATATTATACTCCTGTGATGTCTCCAGCTATATGTTATACTCCTGTGATGTCATCAACCACATATTATACTCCTGTGATGTCTACAGCTATATGTTATACTCCTGTGATGTCATCAACCACATATTATACTCCTGTGATGTCTCCAGCTATATGTTATACATCTGTGATGTAATGAACCTTATGTTATACTCCTGTGATGTCATCAGCTATATGTTATACTTCTGTCATGTAACCATTAATATGTTCTACTCCTGTGATGTCACCAGCTGTATGTTCTACTCCTGTGATGTCATCAACCACATATTATACGCATGTGATATCTCCAGCTATATGTTATACTCCTGTGATGTCATTAACCACATATTATACTCCTGTGACGTTTCCAGCTATATGTTATACTCCTGTGATGTCATCAACCACATATTATACTCCTGTGATGTCTCCAGCTATATGTTATACTCCTGTGATGTCATCAACCACATATTATACTCCTGTGATGTCTACAGCTATATGTTATACTCCTGTGATGTCATCAACCACATATTATACTCCTGTGATGTCTACAGCTATATGTTATACTCCTGTGATGTCATCAACCACATATTATACTCCTGTGATGTCTCCAGCTATATGTTATACATCTGTGATGTAATGAACCTTATGTTATACTCCTGTGATGTCATCAGCTATATGTTATACTTCTGTGATGTAACCATTAATATGTTCTACTCCTGTGATGTCACCAGCTGTATGTTCTACTCCTGTGATGTCATCAACCACATATTATACGCATGTGATATCTCCAGCTATATGTTATACTCCTGTGATGTCATTAACCACATATTATACTCCTGTGACGTTTCCAGCTATATGTTATACTCCTGTGATGTCATCAACCACATATTATACTCCTGTGATGTCTCCAGCTATATGTTATACTCCTGTGATGTCATCAACCACATATTATACTCCTGTGATGTCTACAGCTATATGTTATACTCCTGTGATGTCATCAACCACATATTATACTCCTGTGATGTCTACAGCTATATGTTATACTCCTGTGATGTCATCAACCACATATTATACTCCTGTGATGTCTCCAGCTATATGTTATTCATCTGTGATGTAATGAACCTTATGTTATACTACTGAGATGTCAGCAGCCACATATTACACACCTGTGATGTAATCTCCTATTTATTACCTGTGAGTATGGCGTCTCCTTCAGCATGGGCGACATTGTTGCTTATCACACACCTAAACTGTATATTTTTTTCTGCGTTGCTGAATTCACTGATCACCCTGACCATGCTGCTAAAACTGGGCACATAGTCGGTGACGACACTGGCGAGGTTCTGTCCGGAGGAGACGTTCAGCCAGCTGACGGTGGGTTTGGGGTACCATTTGGGGGAGTCACAACGCAGGGTGGTCTGTGAGATGTTAGTCACCGTCACATCTGAAAACGCTGCAGAGAAAATGTGTGAATGAAAAAGTGTGAATGAAAACGTGCAGTCACTGGGTGAAATCATCGACAGTGAAGCGCCACAGTATGGGGACGAGCGCAGTAATGCACACAGTAATACACACAGTCATGCACAAGGAATACACACAGTAATACGCACAGTCATGCACAAGGAATACACACAGTAATACGCACAGTCATGCACACAGAAACACAAAAAATACACACAGTAATGAACACAGTAATACACACAGTAATGCACACAGTAATACATAGAATAGCGATCACAGCAGTGCAGTAATACACACAGTAGTGATCACAGCAGTGCAGTAATACACACAGTAATACACACAGTAATGCACACAGTAATACACACAGTAGTGATCACAGCAGTACAGTAATACACACAGTAGTGATCACAGCAGTATAGTAATACACACGGTAGTGATTACAGCAGTACAGTAATACACACATTAGTGATCACAGCAGTAGAGTAATACACACGGTAGTGATCACAGCAGTACAGTAATACACAGAGTAGTGATCACAGCAGTACAGTAATACACACATTAGTGATCACAGCAGTAGAGTAATACACACAGTAGTGATCACAGCAGTAAAGTAATACACACGGTAGTGATCACAGCAGTACAGTAATACACACAGGAGTGATCACAACAGTACAGTAATACACACATTAGTGATCACAGCAGTACAGTAATACACAGAGTAGTGATCACAGCAGTACAGTAATACACACGGTAGTGATTACAGCAGTATAGTAATACACACATTAGTGATCACAGCAGTACAGTAATACACACAGGAGTGATCACAGAAGTACAGTAATACACAGAGTAGTGATCACAGCAGTACAGTAATACACACATTAGTGATCACAGCAGTACAGTAATACACACATTCGTGATCACAGCAGTACAGTAATACACAGAGTAGTGATCACAGCAGTACAGTAATACACACATTAGTGATCACAGCAGTACAGTAATACACACAGTAGTGATCACAGCAGTACAGTAATACACACAGTAGTGATCACAGAAGTACAGTAATACACACAGGAGTGATCACAGAAGTACAGTAATACACAGAGTAGTGATCCCAGCAGTACAGTAATACACACAGTAGTGATCACAGCAGTACAGTAATACACACAGTAGTGATCATAGCAGTACAGTAATACACACAGTAGCGATCACAGCAGTACAGTAATACACACAGTAGTGATCACAGCAGTACAGTAATACACACATTAGTGATCCCAGCAGTACAGTAATACACACAGTAGTGATCACAGCAGTACAGTAATACACACAGTAGTGATCATAGCAGTACAGTAATACACACAGTAGTGATCACAGCAGTACAGTAATACACACAGTAGCGATCACAGCAGTACAGTAATACACACAGTAGTGATCACAGCAGTACAGTAATACACACAGTAGTGATCACAGCAGTACAGTAATACACACATTAGTGATCACAGCAGTACAGTAATACACACATTAGTGATCACAGCAGTACAGTAATGCACACGGTAGTGATCACAGCAGTACAATAATACACAAATTAGTGATCACAGCAGTACAGTAATACACACATTAGTGATCACAGCAGTACAGTAATACACACATTAGTGATCACAGCAGTACAGTAATGCACACGGTAGTGATCACAGCAGTACAATAATACACAAATTAGTGATCACAGCAGTACAGTAATACACACAGTAGTGATCACAGCAGTACAGTAATACACACAGTAGTGATCACAGCAGTACAGTAATACACACAGGAGTGATCACAGCAGTACAGTAATATACACATTAGTGATCACAGCAGTACAGTAATATACACAGTAGTTATCACAGCAGTACAGTAATACACATAGTAGTGATCACAGCAGTACAGTAATACACACAGTAGTGATCACAGCAGTACAGTAATACACACATTAGTGATCACAGCAGTACAGTAATACACACAGGAGTGATCACAGAAGTACAGTAATACACAGAGTAGTGATCCCAGCAGTATAGTAATACACACAGTAGTGATCACAGCAGTACAGTAATACACACATTAGTGATCACAGCAGTACAGTAATACACACAGGAATGATCACAGCAGTACAGTAATACACACGGTAGTGATCACAGCAGTACAGTAATACACACGGTAGTGATCACAGCAGTACAGTAATACACACAGTAGTGATCACAGCAGTACAGTAATACACACAGTAGTGATCACAGCAGTACAGTAATACACACAGTAGTGATCATAGCAGTACAGTAATACACACAGTAGTGATCACAGCAGTACAGTAATACACATGGTAGTGATCACAGCAGTACAGTAATACACACAGTAGTGATCACAGCAGTACAGTAATACACACAGTAGTGATCACAGCAGTACAGTAATACACACATTAGTAATCACAGCAGTACAGTAATACACACAGGAATGATCACAGCAGTACAGTAATACACACGGTAGTGATCACAGCAGTACAGTAATACACACGGTAGTGATCACAGCAGTACAGTAATACACACGGTAGTGATCACAGCAGTACAGTAATACACACAGTAGTGATCACAGCAGTACAGTAATACACACAGTAGTGATCATAGCAGTACAGTAATACACACAGTAGTGATCACAGCAGTACAGTAATACACATGGTAGTGATCACAGCAGTACAGTAATACACACAGTAGTGATCACAGCAGTACAGTAATACACACAGTAGTGATCATAGCAGTACAGTAATACACACAGTAGTGATCACAGCAGTACAGTAATACACATGGTAGTGATCACAGCAGTACAGTAATACACACAGTAGTGATCATAGCAGTACAGTAATACACACAGTAGTGATCACAGCAGTACAGTAATACACATGGTAGTGATCAGTGCTTAGACTGCTGGTATTGGTATCTTTTGTTTATTGGCAATAATTTTGCCAGACAACTTCCATTGTTGCTTACCTGCTGACTGAGGAAGTGGACAGAACAGAGCACAGTACTGCATAGGAGGAGAACCAGCATGCTGGTGTCACGGAGGTACCGAGACATGCAGCTTCCCCGCAACAGTGAGTGGCAGGAGATCTTTGAGACTGGCAACATGTGGTTTGATTTGACATGTTTGACCTTGTGGATCATTAGGTGTCTGTCTGGTTTCTGGTACTGGCCGCACCCTGAACCTCCAGGTGTTGCTATTGTGGTCATTTAACTTTGCCTATTTAGAGTTGTCTCTCCCACAATGCTGTGCGGTTTATAGCTTCAGTTGGACCTGTGGATAGCTGGTGTGTGGATCTCGACTGAGTTCCTGGTGCTGCCATAGCTTCTTGGAAGTTAAGTGTTTCCTTCCCTTTGTATTTTTGGCTTTTCTGTGTGTTGCATTTCTTTGCTGTTTTGCATTAGACCTGAGGGAGACTCCCGTTCATCCTTCCTTTTGGAGGAACATGTTGTCTCAGTCCTGACATTAGTACCAGGGTCCTATAGGGTGAGTTAGGACACTAGGTATTCCTGTGTATGCACTCACCTACCTCTGAGGTCTGTTCATACTGGTAGTCAGTCAGGGCTTTGATTAGGGTTTTACTAGGAGGTGTCCATCTTCCTTCCCACGTTTTTAGGCCTTATCTCCTTTCCCCTTTCCCTCCTATCCTCGGTGTGGTGTTTCCCTCCCACATTAGAGCGTGACATTATAAACCGCCAAAACCGTCCTTTTTTTTTTTCTTGTTTGTTTGTGTGCAGCCGTGGATCCTATTGCTGCACTGGCCGGTCAGCTGCATGGGCTGTCTTTGGAAGTAGCTGACCTCCGCACGACCGTCTCGCAGATCCAAAGACCACGGGCTGCTGGTCCTAGTGGTGGTGGTTACCAGGCCTGTCTCGAGCTTAAAGTTGCCCTCCCGGACATATTCTCTGGGGGAAGTGATAATTTCATTTTGTTTAGGGAGGCGTACAAACTGTATTTTAGGCCACGTCCACGCTCATCTGGGGATGAGATTCAGAGAGTTGGTGTGGTTATTTCGTTGCTTAAAGGGGACACTCAGTCTTGGGCTTTTTCTCTGCCGACCGGATCGCAGTCTCACCGGTCGGTGGATGAATTTTTCAAAGCTCTGGGTCTCATCTATGATGACCCAGATCGGACCTCCCTGGCTGAGACAAAGTTACGTGGCTTTCATCAGGCAGAGCGTTCTGCGGAGATCTATTGCTCTGAGTTTAGGAGGTGGGCTACGGATACTGAGTGGAACGATCCTGCCCTCCGTATTCAGCTTTGTCAGGGATTATCAGAGGCTGAAGGACGCTTTGGTCTTTCATGAGAATCCTGAGTCTCTGGAAGCCGCTATGTCTCTTGCAGTAAGCATTGATAGACGCCTGAGAGAGAGATCTAGGGGCCCCCACTCTCAGGACATGATGTATCGTCTTCCTCTGACACTTTGGGTGAAGCTACTCCTAGGTTTATGTCTGGGGACGAACCCATGCAATTAGGGGGAGCTACTCCTGGATCTGCTTTTAAGCATACTGGTAATAGGAAGGGAGTGTGGTTTTCTGCGGACAGAAGGGACATTTTATCGGAGTGTGTCCATGCATTCATCGTTAAAAAGAAAAAAAAAGGGTACGTCTAATTCCCATCTGACTCTTGGAGGGGTGAGAGGAGAGTCAGAAAATGTGCATTTGTCTTTGACTGGTAGTACCCGATTTCTCCTGGCTGCCGAAGTGGCGCTAAAGTCCAAGGCTGTGGGGATTGAGGTGTTTATCGACAGCGGGGCAGGGGTGAACCTGATTGATGCTCAGTTCCTCCATATGCACGGTTTGTCTCCAAGTGCATTAGAGAAAAACATTTCCGTTTTTGCTATTGATTCTGCACCTCTAGCTCAGAAGTGTTTGTCTCAGATGGTGCATGACATCCGATTAAGAATGGGTGACTTTCATCAGGAATTCATCTCGTGTTTTGTGTTGGAGGGTCTCCCTGCATCGGTGGTTCTGGATTTACCGTGGTTGAGCAAGCACAATCCAACCATCAATTGTCAAGTGAGAA
The DNA here is from genome assembly GCF_905171765.1 of Bufo bufo. Lineage (NCBI taxonomy): Eukaryota > Metazoa > Chordata > Amphibia > Anura > Bufonidae > Bufo > Bufo bufo. The sequence goes on from NC_053391.1 coordinate 4,321,310, forward strand.
AGATTCTGGATTGGGGCGATTATTGCACTGACAATTGTCTGAACACATCTTTTTCTGTTTTAACTACTAACACATTACCCTCTTTTATATCTGATTTCACCGACATATTTTGAGTGGATGCCAGGATTTACCTCCGCATAGGGAATATGATTGTCCTATCAACCTTATTCCCGGAGTTAAGTTGTCCAAATCTAGATTGTATAACCTTTCTGGACCTGAAAGACTGGCCATGAGAGAGTATATTACCGAGAGTTTGGCTAATGGACACATAAGACCTTCCAAGTCTCCAGTGGCTGCAGGGTTTTTCTTTGTTAAAAAAAAAAGGACGGAGGTCTTAGGCCATGTCTGGATTTCCGTGAACTCAATCGGATTACTGTCTGTGATCCTTACCATCTTCCTTTGATTCCCGATTTGTTTAACCAGATTATTGGTGCCAAGGTGTTCTCCAAGTTGTACTTAAGGGGGGAATATAATCTGGTCAGGATCAAGGAAGGGGATGAATGGAAGACGGCCTTCAATACTCCTGAGGGGCACTTTGAGAACCTGGTCATGCCTTTTGGATTGACCAATGCTCCTGCGGTTTTCCAGCATTTTGTGAATGCCATTTTTCATCACCTGGTGGGAAGGTTTGTAGTCGTGTATTTAGATGACATACTAATTTATTCTTCAGACGTGGAAACACATCAGGATCACGTTAGACAGGTGTTACAGATCCTAAGAGATAATAAATTGTATGCAAAATTGAAGAAGTGTGTTTTTGCGGTACACGAGGTGCAGTTCTTGGGCTACCTGCTGTCATCTTCAGGTTTTCGAATGGATTCAGAGAAAGTCTGTGCTGTATTGGACTGGCATCAACCCGAAAATCTGAAAGCTCTTATGCGTTTTTTGGAGTTCACCAACTATTATCGAAAATGTATTCAGAACTAATCGACAATAGTAAAACCCTTAACTGACATGACTAAGAAAGGGACGGATGTCTCAGTGTGGTCTGATTCGGCGTTGCGAGCCTTTTCTGCGATTAAGTAGTGCTTATCTTCTGCCCCTATATTGTGCAGCCGGATGTATCACAACCTTTCATTGTGGAGGTGGACGCGTCCGAGGTGGGGGTATGAGCAGTCTAATCGCAGGGCCCGTCACCTGGTAAATGGCGACCATGTGCATTTTTCTCTAAAAAACTCTCTTCCGCAAAGAGAAATTACAATGTGGGTAACAGAGAGTTGCTGGCCATTAAGTTGGCTTTTGAGAGGTGGCATCATTGGTTGGAAGGGGCGATTCATCCGATCACGGTGTCACAGATCACAAAAACCTGGCTTACCTGGAGTCGGCAAAATGACTGAACCCAAGGCAGGCCAGATGGTCGTTGTTTTTTACCAGATACAATTTCATTGTCACTTATCGTCCTGGGGTTAAGAACGTCAAGGCAGATGCCTTGTCACGTAGTTTTCCTAGAGGTGGTGATTTTGAAAATCCAAATCCGATATTGTCGGAGGGGGTGGTGATATCCGCTCTATACCCTGACCTAGAGGTGACGGTGTTAGAGGCCCAGGGAGATGCATCGGAGTCTTGCCCCTGTGGGAAATAGTTTGTTCCATCAGAATTGCGTTACAAGATGTTTGAGGATCACTGTACGGTTCTTACGGGACACCCTGGGAGTAGATCCACTGCCGACCTCATCTCTCGTAGATTCTGGTGGCTGGGGTTGCGCAAGTGTGTGAAGGACTAAGTGACGGTCTGTAGTACCTGTGCACGTGCTAAGGTGACACATACTTGGCCTTCCGGATATCTACTTCCGTTACCCATCCCGTCCAAACCTTCGACTCACTTATCCATGGACTTCATCACAGATCTACCTAATTCTTCAGGAAAGACAGTTATTCTGGTGGTAGTTGATCGTTTTAGTAAAATGGTGCACTTTATAGCGTTGCCAGGCATACCTAATGCTAAAACACCTGCACAACTGTTTGTTGACAACATTGTGAAACTCCATGGTATTCCCTCTGACGTGGTCTCCAGATTCTGGAAGGCGTTCTGTACTCGGCTGGAGGTAGAACTGTCCTTTTCTTCTGCTTTTCATCCTAAGACGAACGGACAGATGGAGCGCACTAATCAGAGTCTGGAGACTTACTTAAGATGTTTTGTCTCTGAGAACCAGGAGGAGTGGTCTTCCTTTTTGTCTTTGGCAGAGTTTGCCATAAACAATCGTAGACAGGAGTCCACTGGTAAGTCGTCGTTTTTTGGGGCATATGGGTTTCACCCGCAATTCGGCACGTTCTCTGGTTCGGATACTTCGGGTATCCCTGAGGAGGAACGTTTTTCGTCATCATAGTCACCTAAATGGTGGAAAATTCTAAATAACTTGACGAATATGGGCAACAAATACAAGTATAAACATGTGGCTGACAGGAAATGTAAGAATGGTCCGGACCTAAATGTGGGTGATTTTGTGTGGCTGTCTGTAATGCCCCAGAGTGGCATTACCACCTTTTTACGCCCCTCTACTATCTTCTATGGTTGATTCAGTGTCATCATGTGCATCTATTACCAGTTCCTGCATAATGTGTATTTATATTCCCTTGCAAAGGTTGTGTTCATGTAATGTACCTGGTCTACCAGCAGATGGCGGCTGTGTTAGCTCTAGAGAGGGAGGAGTTCAGTTAGTTAGAGTTAGTCTAGCTTACCCCCTCCAAGGGGAAGGCTGTGTGCCAGCCAGCAGAGCACTGTCTGCTCGACTGGACCAAGAGAGGACAAAAAGCTTCAGAAGACAAGAAGAAAGATTCCCTGGGTAAAGACAAAGATACAGATCAAGATAAAGACATAGTCAGACTACAATAAATTAAATTGCAGCCTACAGCAGAAAAGGAAAAATTCCTATTTAATTCTGTCAGCACAGCAGAGCTAAAGAGTACAGATGTAGCAGAGTCTAATGTGTTTGCCTGCCAGAACTTTTGCCAAAGCCTGCTGGTAACCAAGATAAAGTTAGAAGATTGTTCCCTGATGCAAGTTTATTCAAGTAAAGCTGTTTCAACTTCAGTAAAAGTCTGGACTCAATTTATTCTACAAATTCCTCAACCATTCACCCTATTTGCACTGCTTCGGACTACAACGCTGGGGGTTCTGGGATATCCAGGTAGGAGCACCGTGACAAGTGCACATCCACACCTAAAGGGACATTTTAGGCTACCCTTACACCACTCTGGCATTCCTACACCTGGGTTCCACCTACACCATCTACATAGGGACCTTAGATTGTGAGCCCCATTGGAGATAGTTGGATGCTAATGTCTGTAAAGCGCTGCAGAATATAGTAGCGCTATATAAGTGCTTAAAATAAAAAATAAAAATAATAGGAGGACTCAGTCCCTCGTTGCAGAAATGCAACTGGTGTCACTACAAAAACTCTCATAACATCTTAAAGGGATCCCATGGCTCATGTCACCAGAAGTCCGCTGCATGTCCACAACAAACATTAAGTTGAAGGTTCCTTCTTGGAAATTGGGTCCAAGGTTTATTGGTCCATATAAGATCACTGCCATTGTGAATCCTGTAGCTTTTCGTCTTGAACTTCCTCAGGCCCTGAAAATTCATAATGTGTTTCACAAATCTTTGTTGAAGACATATGTTGAACCTTTGGAGCCTTCCCCCTTGCCACCCGCTCCTGTCATGGTGGACGCCAGTTTGGAATTCCAGATCGCCAAGATAATTGACTCTCGAGTTCTCTGTAGATCTCCAGTATCTTGTTCACTGGAAGGGTTATGGACCACAGGAGAGGATGTGGGTACCGGCATCTGACGTGAATGCCAGTCGTTTGGTGAAAGCCTTTCACAGGTCTCATCCGGATAAGGTTGGTCCTGGGTGCCCGGAGGTCACCCGTAGAAGAGGGGGTACTGTCACGGACGTTCCCGCGACAGGTGGCAGGAGATTGGTGAGACTGGCAACACGTGGTTTGATCTAACATGTTTTCCTTTTGGATCAAATGACATCTGTGTTGTTTCTGGTGCTTGCCACACCTTCTTTTGTGGTCATTTAACCTTCTCTATTTATTGTTGTTTCTCCCACTATGCTTTGCGGTTTATAGCTTCTGTTGGACTTGTGGTTAGCTTGTGTTTGGTTCTCGGCTGAGTTCCTGGTGCTACTAAAGCTTCATTGACGATAAGTGTTTTCTTCCCCTTTTGTATTTTGTTTATATATGTGTGTGTTGCCTTTTCCTGTTGTTTGTCTTTAGGCCTGAAGGAGACTCCTGTTCATCCTTCTCTTTGGAGGAACAAGTAGACTCAGTACTGATATTAGTTCCAGGGTCCTATAGGGTGAGATAGGATTCTAGGTATCCGGTGTATGAACTTGTCTACCTTTGGGGCCTGTTCATAATGGTAGTCTGTCAGGACTGGAGTTAGGGTTTTCTCTAGGAGGTGTCCATCTTCCTTCCCTAGTTTCCAGGCCTTATTCCGGTATCCACTTTCCCTCCTATGCTCGGTGTGGTGTTTTTCTCCCACACACAAGCGTGACCGAGTCCCTGCTCTGACTCCATACTTAGCTTAGGAATCCCTGCTCTGACTATATACATAGCTTAGGAGTCCCTGCTCTGACTCCATACATAGCTTAGGAGTCCCTGCTCTGACTCCATACATAGCTTAGGAGTCCCTGCTCTGACTCCATACATAGCTTAGGAGTCCCTGCTCTGACTCTATACATAGCTTAGGAGTCCCTGCTCTGACTCTATACATAGCTTAGGAGTCTCTGCTCTGACTCTATACATAGCTTAGGAGTCCCTACTCTGACTCTATACATAGCTTAGGAGTCCCTTCTCTGACTCTATACATAGCTTAGGAGTCCCTGCTCTGACTCTATACATAGCTTAGGAGTCCCTGCTCTGACTCCATACATATCTTAGGAGTCCCTGCTCTGACTCTATACATAGCTTAGGAGTCCCTGCTCTGACTCCATACATAGCTTAGAAGTCCCTGCTCTGACTCTATACATAGCTTAGGAGTCCCTGCTCTGACTCTATACATAGCTTAGGAGTCCCTGCTCTGACTCTATACATAGCTTAGGAGTCCCTGCTCTGACTCCATACATAGCTTAGGAGTCCCTGCTCTGACTCTATATATGGCTGTGTATGAAGATAAAGGGGGTATCCCCAAGCGCTGCCTCTATTTTTGAAGTTTTTGTACCCGGTTTCGAACTCATCACCATCTACCAAGGTGGTTGTCTCACCTCAGACATTGGGGTCATATCACTAGGATATGCCGCCAATGTCTGACAGGTACGGGAGCTCACAAAGTGAAGGAGGGTGCACAGTGCATTCGTGGCCGCCCTCCATTCATTCCTATGGGAGCATTGTACCATTGAGATTAATGGGAAGCGCACCGCGCAAGTGCACCCACTGTTCCTTTTACTTCTGTGGGACTGACTGAAATATCTGAGCCAGCGTTTCCATATAAATGAATGGAAGGCGACCATGCATGCGCAGTGCGTCCTCCTCCACTTTGCAGGCTCTGTTTTAAAGCGGTTCTGTCACTAGGATGAACCTTATTAAACCAGACATATTGCCTGGTAGTGTGCATCCTGCTGATTAAAACTATACATTTCTTTTGTCTGTATCATAAACGGCTGCAGAGAAATGTGTGTTTTTATTCATATGCAAATGAACAATTGGAGCACCAGGAGGCAGGGCGGAATCATCTGAGCACTGCTCTGTAACACGCCCTGTGCTATGCACATGCCCCCTTAACTTGAATGACAGGGCTAGCCATCAGGCTGAGGGCAGAGCTGTGTCCTAGCGTCTACATATCATCTACTCTATGTACTATAACTTCAACACACTGAGATCTGCTCCGAAACCTAATCTACATATCATATACACTATGTACTATAGCTACACCACACTGAGTTCTGCTCAGAAAGCTCATCTAAATATCATATACACTATGCACTATAGCTTCACCACACTGAGATCTGCTCAGAAAACTAATCTACATATCACTGCTTTATTCACAGACACAATATATGATTATACAGACACCAGTAATATGTGATACCTTATAAGTATAGGAAAGACATGCTGAGGCCAGAGCTGTGTCCTAGCATCTACATATCATATACACTATGTACTATAGCTTCACCACACTGAGATCTGCTCAGAAAGCTCATCTACATATCATATACACTATGTACTATAGCTACACCACACTGAGTTCTGCTCAGAAAGCTCATCTACATATCATATACACTATGTACTATAGCTTCACCACACTGAGATCTGCTCAGAAAACTAATCTACATATCACTGCTTTATTCACAGACACAATATATGATTATACAGACACCAGTAATATGTGTTATCTTATAAGTATAGGAAAGACATGCTGAGGCCAGAGCTGTGTCCTAGCATCTACATATCATATATACTTTGTACTATAGCTTCACCACACTGATATCTACTCAGAAAGCTCATCTACATATCACTGCTTTATTAACAGACACAATATATGAATATACAGACACCAATAATGTGTGATACCTTATAAGTATAGGAAAGACATGCTGAGGTCAGAGCTGTGTCCTAGCATCTACATATCATATACACTATGTACTATAGCTTAACCACACTGAGATCTGCTCAGAAAGCTCATCTACATATCACTGCTTTATTCACAGACACAATGTTTGATTATACAGATACCATGTGTGTTATCTTATAAGTAGGAAAAAACACACATCTCTATGTGGTAATGATATAACTAGAGGTTAAGCTATTGGTTTTGTATGTAGAGATCCTGGATTTGAATCTTAGGAGAGACTTTGAAGTTTTTTAGTTCAGATATTTTTTTCTTCCATATTTATCCCATAACAAAAGTCTATTCTTATCGTATAATGTTTTTTTTAGAAAGCTAATAAATATTAGTGGTTTCTTTCAGTGCTTGAAGTGGGCCGGAACGCGGCGGTACTCAGTACCGCCACTTCCAAAAATTGCCCTGGAGAGTACCAGCACCTCTCCGTGCGCCCAGTACGTGGGTTTCCGGTACCGGAGCGCAGCGGAGAGCTGGCAGTATCTCCTCCCTAATGTCGTTGGCTGGGCAGCTAGTGGAGGGGGGCGGGTCGTTGCAGAGTACGGCTCAGGCTGGCGCAGGCAGGGAGTTGACCTCACGTTAGGTGACGTCAACTCCTTCCCGCGCGCCTGTGACTGAGGAGCGATCAGTGCGGCGACCAGTGACTGGTCCTCCTTGGAGTCAGGAGTCGGACGGTGCAGCAAAGAACATCGACTTTGCTTTGGAATCCAACTTCTGAAGAGTACTGGTGAGTGACAGGCATACACACATTAGTTCCTCTCTGTACCAGTACCCCCCCCCCCTGGCAGGGGGGTACTGGTACAGAGAGGAATTAATGTGTGTGATGAGGGGGGGGGGGGGGTCTGATGTGCAGGGGGGTACTGGTACAGAGAGGAACGAATGTGCGGTGGTGGGGGGGGGGGGTACTGGTACATAGAGGAACTAATATATATGTGTCTGATGGGTGGGTCTGATGTGTAGGGGGCCCCTGCACATCAGACCCCCCCATCACACACATATATATTAGTTCCTCTATGTACCAGGACCCCCCCCCCCCACCACCGCACATTCGTTCCTCTCTGTACCAGTACCCCCCTGCACATCAGACCCCCCCCCCTCATCACACACATTAGTTCCTCTCTTTACCAGTACCCCCCCCCCCCACCACCACCACACATTAGTGCCTCTCTGTACCAGTACCCCCCTGCACATCAGACCCCCCCCCCTCATCACACACATTAGTTCCTCTCTTTACCAGTACCCCCCCCCCACCACCACCACACATTAGTGCCTCTCTGTACCAGTACCCCTCTGCACATCAGACCCCCCATCACACACATATATATTAGTTCCTCTATGTACCAGTACCCCCCCCCCCCCACCACCGCACATTCGTTCCTCTCTGAACCAGTACCCCCCTGCACATCAGACCCCCCCCTCATCACACACACACACACATTAATTCCTCTCTGTACCAGTACCCCCCTGGCAGGGGGGTACTGGTACAGAGAGGAATTAATGTGTGTGTGTGTGATGAGTGGGGGGGGGGGTCTGATGTGCAGGGGGGTACTGGTACAGAGAGGAACGAATGTGCGGTGGTGGGGGGGGTACTGTACTGGTACATAGAGGAACTAATATATATGTGTGTGATGGGGGGGTCTGATGTGCAGGGGGGGGGAGCACCGGCGCCTAATAGAGTACCGGCACCTCTTTTGGCCCACTTAAAGCACTGGTTTCTTTATAATCATCGATTGTGTCTGTGAAAAAACAGGTAATAGGTTTTAGCAAAAAACAAAACACTATTCTCAATATAGTAATATAATAATATTCTTCCTTTTAATATAGTTAAAAACATGTCTCTCCTGGGACGTCCACATACAGAATAGTCCACTTTATCACCAAGATATAGCCTTACCACATAGAGAAGTCTGTTTTTTCTATACTTATAAGCTATCACATATTACTGGTGTCTGTATAATCATATATTGTGTCTGTGAATAAAGCAGTGATATGTAGATGAGCTTTCTGAGCAGATCTCAGTGTGGTGAAGCTATAGTACATAGTGATATGATATGTAGATGCTAGGACACAGCTCTGCTCTCAGCATGTCTTTCCTATACTTATAAGATAACACACATTACTGGTGTCTGTATAATCATATATTGTGTCTGTGAATAAAGCAGTGATATGTAGATGTGAGCTTTCTGAGCAGATCTCAGTGTAGTGAAGCTATAGTACATAGTGATATGATATGTAGATGCTAGGACACAGCTCTGCTCTCAGCATGTCTTTTATATACTTATAAGATAACACACATTACTGGTGTCTGTATAATCATATATTGTGTCTGTGAATAAAGCAGTGATATGTAGATGAGCTTTCTGAGCAGATCTCAGTGTAGTGAAGCTATAGTACATAGAGTATATGATATGTAGATACTAGGACACAGCTCTGCTCTTAGCATGTCTTTCCTATACTTATAAGATAACACACATTACTGGTGTCTGTATAATCATATATTGTGTCTGTGAATAAAGCAGTGATATGTAGATGAGCTTTCTGAGCAGATGTCAATGTGGTGAAGCTATAGTACATACAGTCAGGTCCATAAATATTGGGACATCGACACAATTCTAACATTTTTGGCTCTATATACCACCACAATGGATTTCAAGTAAAATGAACAAGATGTGCTTTAACTGTAGACTGTCAGCTTTAATTTGAGGTTATTTACATCCAAATCAGGTGAACGGTGTAGGAATTACAACAGTTTGCATATGTGCCTCCCACTTGTTAAGGAACCAAAAGTAATGGGACAGAATAATAATCATAAATCAAACTTTCACTTTTTAATATTTGGTTGCAAATCCTTTGCAGTAAATTACAGCCTAAAGTCTGGAACGCATAGACATCCGCAGACGCTGGGTTTCATCCCTGGTGATGCTCTGCCAGGCCTCTACTGCAACTGTCTTCTGTTCCTGCTTGTTCTTGTGGCATTTTCCCTTCAGTTTTGTCTTCAGCAAGTGAAATGCATGCTCAATCGGATTCAGGTCCGGTGATTGACTTGGCCATTGCATAACATTCCACTTCTTTCCCTTAAAAAACTCTTTGGTTGCTTTTGCAGTATGCTTTGGGTTATTGTCCATCTGCACTGTGAAGCACCGTCCAATGAGTTCTGAAGCATTTGGCTGAATATGAGCAGATAATATTCCCCGAAACACTTCAGAATCCATCCTGCTGCTTTTGTCAGCAGTCACATCATCAATAAATACAAGAGAACCAGTTCCATTGGCAGCTATACATGCCCACGCCATGACACTACCACCACCATGCTTCACTGATGAGGTGGTGTGCTTAGGATCATGAGCAGTTTCTTTCCTTCTTCATACTCTTCTCTTCCAATCACTCTGGTACAAGTTGATCTTGGTCTCATCTGTCCATAGGATGATGTTCTAGAACTGTGAAGGCTTTTTTAGATGTCGTTTGGCAACCTCTAATCTGGCCTTCCTGTTTTTGAGGCTCACCAATGGTTTACATCTTGTTGCGATGAAGTCTTCTCTTGATTGTTGACATTGACACACATACACCTACCTCCTGGAGAGTGTTCTTGATCTGGCCAACTGTTGTGAAGGGTGTTTTCTTCACCAGAGAAAGAATTATTCGTTTCCACCACAGTTGTTTTCCGTGGTCTTCTGGGTCTTTTGGTGTTGCTGAGCTCATCGGTGCGTTCCTTCTTTTTAAGAATGTTCCAAACAGTTGTTTTGGCCATACCTAATGTTTTTGCTATCTCTCTGATGGGTTTGTGGTGTTTTTCAGTCTAATGATGGCTTCACTGATAGTGACAGCTCTTTGGATCTCATCTTGAGAGTTGACAGCAACAGATTCCAAATGCAGATAGCAGACTGGAAATGACCTCTGGACCTTTTATCTGCTCATTGTAATTGGGATAATGAGGGAATAACACACACCTGGCCATGGAACAGCTGGGAAACCAATTGTCCCATTACTTTTGGTCCCTTAACAAGTGGGAGGCACATATGAAAACTGTTGTAATTCCTGCACCGTTCACCTGATTTGGATGTAAATACCCTCAAATTAAAGCTGACAGTCTGCAGGTAAAGCACATCTTGTTCATTTCATTTTAAATCCATTGTGTTGTTGTATAGAGCCATAAATGTTAGAATTGTGTCAATGTCCCAATATTTATGGACCTGACTGTAGCTTATATGATATTGTGAAGAAATCCCCCTTTTCTTTCAATATTTCTTCCTATGCCATTCGGTGGTTGTAACTACCGAACGCTGGATCTATATGTACCAAATGGCTAGAAGAGCGCTATTCGGTACTTTATTCGTTTTTCCCTTGTTCTAAAGTGACCGGCAAAGACACCCAAACTTATGGAACTATTTTGGGCAGCCCACCCAGGGTGAACCGGTCACAGAAGACTTCCATGTTTCTTTGAGAACCCCTAAACCGATCTGGGTGAAATTTGAATATGTTGATCACCCAAATCGGGGCTATCAGGGGACATATGATTTGTGGGGATACCTTATGTACAAAGGGGTGTTCCAGATATTGGGGGAAACTGTGACTTTTCTGCCTAGAGATAATCAAGTTGTTACTTTATCAGGCTTGATTATCTCCAGGACTAGGGGAGGGCATTGTATGTTTATGCTGGAAGAGTTTTATGTTTCCATTGTACTTGATTGGCTATACTGTGTCCCTCCCTGTGGGATGTCCCCTTGCATGGGAACTTGCATAAAAGCCTGTGTGTGTTAATTAAAGAGTGTTCTATTTGTACCCTTCTTCTGGACTTCGGCTGATGTTTGGGGATTCGCATGCTTTGTTAAGGGAATCATCTTAAAAAGTTATTGGCATTTCGTATGGAATTCGTCTTCTTCAACTGCCGAACGGAGCGCTATATTCACCAGGCTCGGGTGGTTCGGGAGGAAACTACCGAATGTGGTTTAAAGATACTTGGTTTCCTTAGAGATATGTAGATACTAGGACACAGCTCTGCCCTGAGCATGTCTTTCCTATACTTAGTGCATCTTATAAAGGGAATACTAGTGAGTCCCTTCCATTATGCAAGCGCTCACTAGTCTGCAGGAGGAGGAGGAGTGAAGCACTGTGAGCGCTGTACTTGCCCCTCCTTCTGCTCGCTTTTCTCGGGACCCTCACTGCTCTGTCCTGGCTGCCTGCAGTGTCAGGTCTTGCAGAGCGCACTTTGACCTGACGCTGCAGGCAGTCACGTGACGGGCCCCGAGAAAAGAAGAGAGCCAAGACCGGGAGAGTGGCGCCAGAAGAGGTAAGTTAATTTATTTATTTTACAGTCTGATCTGAGATCTGATATGGGGGTCTGGAGAGGTCTAATGGGGGTCTGATTGGGGGTCTGGAGGTCTAATGGGGATGTGATTGGGGGTCTGGAGGTCGAATGGAGGTGAGATATGGGGATTTGGAGGTCTAGTGGGAGTCTAGAGGTCTAAGGGGGTCTGAAGGCCTGGTCTGAGGTCTAATGGGGGTCTAGAGGTCTGGTCTGAGTTCTGATATGGGGGTCTGGGTGCTAAGGGGTGGGGGGTGGTCCGCCCCAGGTGCCGACTCTCAGGGGGGTGCCAGAAGCAATGAGCGCTTCCATCAATACAGATTGCTGGAGTGCAGGGAGTTGCGTCCTGTCACTCACGGCTCCGCTCCATGCGCTCCTCCCCTCCTTCAGGCCGGCGGAGCAGAGAATGGTGAAGCAGGAAGACTCCTCCCCGCTCCACCATTCAGCCTGCAGGCACGGATCGCACTGCCAGCCTGTGTGGGCGGAGCCTGCAGACTCGAAATCTACATAAGCTCCGCCCACACAGTGCTGGAGAGCGATCTGTGCCTGCAGGGGAGAGAACTGTGAGCTTCAGGAACGGGACAAGGAGGTAAAGAGGACTTTATTACTCTGGAGGGAGCACAGAGGGCTTTATTACTCTGGAGGGGGCACAGAGGACTTTATTACTCTGGAGGGGGCACAGAGGGCTTTATTACTCTGGAGGGGGCACAGAGGGCTTTATTACTCTGGAGGAGGCACAGAGGGCTTTATTACTCTGGAGGGGACACAGAGGGCTTTATTACTATGGAGGGGACACAGAGGACTTTATTACTCTGGAGGGGGCACAGAGGGCTTTATTACCATGGAGGGGGCACAGAGGAATTTATTACTCTGGAGGGGACACAGAGGGCTTTATTACTCTGGAGGAGGCACAGAGGGCTTTATTACTATGGAGGGAGCACAGAGGACTTTATTACTATGGAGGGGGCACAAAGGACTTTATTACTCTGGAGGGGGCACAGAGGACTTTATTACTCTGGAGGGGGCACAGAGAGATTTATTACTCTGGAGGGGGCACAGAGAGATTTATTACTCTGGAGGAGGCACAGAGGGCTTTATTACTCTGGAGGGGACACAGAGGGCTTTATTACTCTGGAGGAGGCACAGAGGGCTTTATTACTCTGGAGGGGACACAGAGGGCTTTATTACTCTGGAGGAGGCACAGAGGGCTTTATTACTATGGAGGGAGCACAGAGGACTTTATTACTCTGGAGGGGGCACAGAGGGCTTTATTACTCTGGAGGGAGCACAGAGGTCTTTATTACTATGGAGGGGGCACAGAGGTCTTTATTACTATGGAAGGGGCACAGGAGGCTTTATTACTATGGAGGGGGCACAGAGGGCTTTATTACTCTGGAGGGGGCACAGAGGGCTTTATTACTCTGGAGGGGGCACAGAGGGCTTTATTACTCTGGAGGGGGCACAGAGGGCTTTATTACCATGGAGGTGGCACAGAGGACTTTATTACTATGGAGGGGGCACAGAGGACTTTATTACTATGGAGGTGGCACAGAGGACTTTATTACTCTGGAGGGGACACAGAGGGCTTTATTACTCTGGAGGAGGCACAGAGGGCTTTATTACTATGGAGGGAGGACAGAGGACTTTATTACTATGGAGGGGGCACAAAGGACTTTATTACTCTGGAGGGGGCACAGAGGGCTTTATTACTCTGGAGGGGGCACAGAGGGCTTTATTACTCTGTAGGAGGCACAGAGGGCGTTATTACTCTGGAGGGGACACAGAGGGCTTTATTACTCTGGAGGAGGCACAGAGGGCTTTATTACTCTGGAGGGGACACAGAGGGCTTTATTACTCTGGAGGAGGCACAGAGGGCTTTATTACTATGGAGGGAGCACAGAGGGCTTTATTACTATGGAGCGGGCACAGAGGGCTTTATTACCATGGAGGGGGCACAGAGGACTTTATTACTATGGAGGGGGCACAGAGGACTTTATTACTATGGAGGTGGCACAGAGGACTTTATTACTCTGGAGGGGACACAGAGGGCTTTATTACTCTGGAGGGGACACAGAGGACTTTATTACTCTGGAGGGGGCACAGAGGGCTTTATTACTCTGGAGGGGGCACAGAGGGCTTTATTACCATGGAGGGGGCACAAAGGACTTTATTACTATGGAGGGGGCACAGAGGGCTTTATTACTCTGGAGGGGACACAGAGGGCTTTATTACTCTGGAGGAGGCACAGAGGGCTTTATTACTATGGAGGGAGCACAGAGGACTTTATTACTATGGAGGGGGCACAAAGGACTTTATTACTCTGGAGGGGGCACAGAGAGATTTATTACTCTGGAGGGGGCACAGAGGGCTTTATTACTCTGGAGGAGGCACAGAGGGCTTTATTACTCTGGAGGGGACACAGAGGGCTTTATTACTCTGGAGGAGACACAGAGGGCTTTATTACTCTGGAGGGGACACAGAGGGCTTTATTACTATGGAGGGAGCACAGAGGGCTTTATTACTATGGAGGGGGCACAGAGGACTTTATTACTATGGAAGGGGCACGGGAGGCTTTATTACTATGGAGGGGGCACAGAGGACTTTATTACTATGGAAGGGGCACAGGAGGCTTTATTACTATGGAGGGGGCACAGAGGACTTTATTACTCTGGAGGGGGCACAGAGGACTTTATTACTCTGGAGGGCGCACAGAGGACTGTATTACAATGGAGGGGGCACAGAGGGCTTTATTACTATGGAGGGGGCACAGAGGGTTTTATTACTATGGAGGGGCACAGAGGGCTTTATTACTATGGAGGGGGCACAGAGGACTTTATTACTCTGGAGGGGGCACAGAGGACTGTATTACAATGGAGGGGGCACAGAGGGTTTTATTACTATGGAGGGGGCACAGAGGGCTTTATTACTCTGGAGGGGGCACATAGGTCTTTATTACTATGGACGGGGCACAGAGGACTTTATTACTCTGGAGGGGGCACAGAGGACTTTATTACTATAGAGGGGGCAAAGAGGGCTTTATTACTATAGAGGGGGCACAGAGGACTTTATTACTATAGAGGGGGCACAGAGGACTTTATTACTATAGAGGGGGCACAGAGGGCTTTATTACTCTGGAGGGGGCACAGAGGGCTTTATTACAATGGAGGGGGCACAGAGGGTTTTATTACTATGGGGGGCACAGAGGGCTTTATTACTATGGAGGGGGCACAGAGGTCTTTATTACTATGGAGGGGGCACAGAGGACATTTACTACTCTGGAGGGGGCACAGAGGACTTTATTACTATGGAGGGGGCACAGAGGGCTTTATTACTCTGGAGGGGGCACATAGAGCTTTATTACTATGGAGGGGGCACAGAGGGCTTTATTACTATGGAGGGGGCACAGAGGTCTTTATTACTATGGAAGGGGCACAGAGGGCTTTATTACTATGAAGGGGGCATAGAGGACATTATTACTGTGACGGGGCACAATGTGAATTTCTACTATGGAGGGGGCACAGAGGGCATTACTAGCACAGTGGGCATTACTACTATTAAGGGGGCAAAATGGGCATTATCACTGTGAAGGGGGCACAGAGGGCATTAATACTGTGATGGGGCACAATGTGGATTTCTACAATGAAGGGGGCACAGAGGGCATTACTAGCACAGTGGACATTACTATTATTAAGGAGGCAAAATGGGCATTATCACTGTGAAGGGGGCACAGAGGGCATTATTACTGTGATGGGGCACAATATGGATTTCTACTTTGAAGGGGGCACAGAGGGCATTACTAGCACAATGGGCATTACTACTATTAAAATGGACATTATTACTGTGAAGGGGCACAAAGAGGGCATAACTACTGTGAAGGTAGTACAATGAGGGCAACAATACTGTGAAGGGGTAACAAAAAATTAAAGTATTGGGGGGGGCAGAGAATGTACCCACCCCGGGTGCCAAACACCGTAGGCACGTCATTGTCACTGACCACTGGTAGGAGATGCTTTAGAAATTAATTTTCAGCTGAGCAGCGTCCGTTGAATATGAGTGACACACGGAGGGTAAAAAACGGACACACGGACCAAACACGGATGATTTACAGACATTACGAATGGAACGCGCAATAATTTTTTCACTGATGTGAAAATAAATGGAAATGTAAACGAGGCCTTGATGGATCAAGTAAGAAAGTACAGGACCCATGAGTGTCATTCCTCTATAGCAGAGAGGCTCAACCTGCGGCCTTCCAGCTGTTGCAAAACTACAACTCCCATCATGCCTGGGCAGCCTACAGCTATCAGCCTACAGCAGTGCATGGTGGGAGTTGTAGTTTTACAACAGCTGGAGGGCCACAAGTTGAGCCTCCCTGCCCTATAGGCACCCTGAGATTGTCGACACTGGGGAGATAAGTCCCGTCTCCCTGAGAACGCTCCCGTCCCACATGCTTCTCACCTCCGACGCTGAGGCTCAGCGTGTTCTGTCCTTGCCCGTTAGAGTTGGTGATTGTGCACTTGTAGACGCCGGCGTCATTCATCTGGACATTGATTAACGTCAGGGAGGCATTGCCTGCAGACAGCTGGGTGAGGAAGAGCGAGGTCCGACTTTTGAAGTTTGAGTTCTGATCGGTCAATGAAATCTTTCCGTTCTCATATTTGTAGACATTCCCAGTGTCTCCCACCTTCTCCCAGAGGACATTACTGGATTTTTTAGCATCAGGGGTAAAAGTGCAAGGAAGGATCGCAGCCTTACCGATCTCTCCGACAGTGTTAACGGTGGTCACGTCATTAGTGGTGCTGTTACCTGGAGGAGGAAAGCGGTGGGTGAGGTCTACATGTCACTGCCGCATCTGATGGTTCAGATAATGTGCAAAAGAAAAGGTCACATCCGTGTACGGCAGAACTTACCGGCAGCACTGAGGCCGATGATGAGCGCAAGGGCGGCAACAAGGAGGATGATAATCGCAATCATACTGCAAAAAAAGGGAGAAGAGTCACTGAAAACGGAGTGACCCCAGCTATGACCCTGACATTAACCCTTTAACTGCACCAAATCATCAGGAGTGCTGAACCTAAGACTCACTTCGATAATTCATTAGCTATATACTAGACATTTACCCCCCTCACTCACCTAGATCACCAAGTATACTGATAGGACATCTCTGACTATCCTAGACCACCACCTATACTGATATGGACTCCTTTACTGGCCTAGACTTCAAGGCAAACAGACATTTACCCCTCACTCACCTAGACCTCCAGGTATACTGATAAGACATCTCTGACTATCCCAGACCACCACCTATACTGATATGGACTCCGTTACTGCCCTAGACTACAAGGCAAACAGACATTTACCCCTCACTCACCTAGATCACCAGGGATAACAGTAACCTTCACTACACTAGACCTGAGTAATACTTTGTGCCTGGATGCCATGTGGCCCTTTAGATCTGGATACTGTATGGTTAATATTCGGGCGCAGTTCTGGATTACCCGGATTACAGGAGATAACCCCCAGGTCCATTGCTGGCCGCTCGCTAAACACAAAGGCTTAGAGGGCAATGCCTCGTTTTTATGACATAGTTGGAATAGGAAAACTTATGTCAGAATGACTCGTACCCTAAGTGCGTTATCGGAGCCACTTACCTGTCATAAAGTCACTGTAACATTTAAAAAACTTCTGAGAACATGAAGCGACACAAGCCCTGGGAGGCTTGACAAAGCGCAGGTAGCGCGAAACGGCTGTTGCCTGATTCATCTGTCCGGTGCCCGCACTTTCCGGTTTTTAACCAGAATAAAGCTGCAAATATTACTTTATGGTGAGTGCCGCTATTCATTTGTTCTTTATTCATTGATGTTTGCATGGCTATCAAGCAGAGCACCGCCATATATCGCATGTTGCGAGTGCAGGTGTGAATACGGTTGGACATTTGTCACACTCAGCAGTGCCCACCCTTTTTCTTGTATGGACATCTTTCCCGTTATATGACTCAGTCTGCGGGATAATCGGGTCTGGAGCTGCTCGCGTTCTGCACCCGGCGCCGCTTATTACAAAGGACACTTTTATGTATATATAATGCTGCCATGCTGCTCTTAATAAAACGGACACATACCATAGCACAGAATGTAATGTAGAGAAGGAGATTCATCATCTCTCTTGCTCCTGAAATGTGGTGTTTGCAACTTTTTTAAAGTTGTTGCATCTCTTGGATTCTGCGCCATCCTCACCACTTTCCCTGAAATGGGCCTGACAAGGGCAGGAAGGCGGTGTGGCCAGTCGCCCCACACATTTATCTTCATTTACCCCAGTCTCCTGGCCCAAATGAAGCCAGAAATTTACGGCAGCTCTGAGCACGAACTGCAGGAGGAACCGTGTTGTGAGTCCTCTGGCAGTTCTGGTCTTGATCTCCGCCACAACGCCCAAATAATACTGCTATACAACACCCAGATCACAAAAATATACGGCACTGATAGCGCCATATGGTGCCCAGTTTATGCCACTGTAAAGGCTGGGTGTCGCCTTCGGGCAGGTTCACACAGTGGCCCAGGTTTACTAATGTCTCTGTGCCTAAAGTCTGTCTTAAAGTGGCAGAAATTGGAGCAATTGTGGCATAATTAGATGCAACTAGGGTTTCTATACTTTGTTCTGTCTTGGTTAACAAGGGAACGGGGCTTTCCAAGAAAGGGGTGAGGCTTAAGATGCAGAATTTTGCGCCACAATTTCAGCAAAATTTAAAGTGAGCCTAGCAATAGTTAATATAGAGTTAGACAAAAGCGTTGGCACCAAATCTATCATTGGCCGGGGCCCTGTGATAAATGGCGCAGGTCTAGATGGCAGAGCTGAGGTTACTCCATTAATAAAAATTATAATAATCTTTATTTCTATAGCGCCACCATATTCTGCAGCGCTTTACAATTCAGAGGGTTTAAGAACAAAACAAAAGTCATCACAACATAACCGGCCAATATACAACTGAAACGCTAGGAGTCAGGGCCCTGCTCGCAAGAGCTTACGATCTATGAGGAATTGAGGGTGACACATAAGGTAGTCGATTGTTACATGAAGTGGTCCAGCCATCTTTGGACTGAAAGCAGTGGCGTCGGCCGATCTGTGAGTCCTAGCGCTTTGGGTGTAGGACTGTCAGAAGATCAAGTTCAGGTCTAAAGAGTGGGAAGGGTGGGGGGGGGGGTTACTAGAAGAGTCTGAGCATGAACTGCAGGAGTCATTTTAGGAAGCTTGATAAGCCTGCCTGAAAAGATGTGTTTTTAAGACACGTTTGAAGGTGGAGAAGTTGTCAATTGACCTGATATTCCGGGGCAGAGTATTCCAGAGAGTCGGTGCAGCTCGAGAAAAGTCTTGAAGATGGGAGTGAGAAGTATGAAAAATGGAGGATGTTAATCTTAGGTCACTGACAGAACGGAGAACACGAGAAGTAGGGTGGTAGATGGAGATGAGGGAGGAGATGTAGGGGGTGCAACACTGTGGAGAGCACAGGTAGGATGGTAGACAGAGATGAGGGAGGAGATGTAGGAGATGCAGCACTGTGGAGAGTATAGGTAGGATGGTAGACAGAGATGAGGAGGAGATGTAGTGGGTGCAGCACTGTGGAGAGCACAGGTAGGATGGTAGACAGAGATGAGGAGGAGATGTAGGAGGTGCAGCACTATGGAGAGTACAGGTAGGATGGTAGACAGAGATGAGGAGGAGATGTAGGGGGTGCAGCACTGTGGAGAGCACAGGTAGGATGGTAGACAGAGATGAGGAGGAGATGTAGGGGGTGCAGCACTGTGGAGAGTACAGGTAGGATGGTAGACAAAGATGAGGAGGAGATGTAGGAGGTGCAGCACTGTGGAGAGTACAGGTAGGATGGTAGATAGATGAGGAGGAGATGTAGGGGGTGCAGCACTGTGGAGAGCACAGGTAGGATGGTAGACAGAGATGAGGAAGAGATGTAGGGGGTGCAGCACTGTGGAGAGTACAGGTAGGGTGGTAGACAGAGATGATGAGGAGATGTAGGGAGTGCAGCACTGTGGAGAGTACAGGTAGGATGGTAGACAGAGATGAGGAGGAGATGTAGGGGTGCAGCACTGTGGAGAGTACAGGTAGGATGGTAGACAGAGATGAGTAGGAGATGTAGGGGTGCAGCACTGTGGAGAGTACAGGTAGGATGGTAGACAGAGATGAGGAGGAGATGTAGGAGGTGCAGCACTGTGGAGAGCACAGGTAGGATGGTAGACAGAGATGAGGAGGAGATGTAGGAGGTGCAGCACTGTGGAGAGCACAGGTAGGATGGTAGACAGAGATGAGGAGGAGATGTAGGGGGTGCAGCACTGTGGAGAGTACAGGTAGGATGGTAGACAGATGAGGAGGAGGTGTAGGGGTGCAGCACTGTGGAGAGTACAGGTAGGATGGTAGACAGAGATGAGGAGGAGATGTAGGGGTGCAGCACTGTGGAGAGTACAGGTAGGATGGTAGACAGAGATGAGGAGGAGATGTAGGAGGTGCAGCACTGTGGAGAGTATAGGTAGGATGGTAGACAGAGATGAGGAGGAGATGTAGGGGGTGCAGCACTGTGGAGAGCACAGGTAGGATGGTAGACAGAGATGAGGAGGAGATGTAGGGGGTGCAGTACTGTGGAGAGTACAGGTAGGATGGTAGACAGAGATGAGGTGGAGATGTAGGAGGTGCAGCACTGTGGAGAGCACAGGTAGGATGGTAGACAGAGATGAGGAGGAGATGTAGGAGGTGCAGCACTATGGAGAGTACAGGTAGGATGGTAGACAGAGATGAGGAGGAGATGTAGGGGGTGCAGCACTGTGGAGAGTACAGGTAGGATGGTAGACAAAGATGAGGAGGAGATGTAGGAGGTGCAGCACTGTGGAGAGTACAGGTAGGATGGTAGATAGATGAGGAGGAGATGTAGGGGGTGCAGCACTGTGGAGAGCACAGGTAGGATGGTAGACAGAGATGAGGAAGAGATGTAGGGGGTGCAGCACTGTGGAGAGTACAGGTAGGATGGTAGACAGAGATGAGGAGGAGATGTAGGAGGTGCAGCACTATGGAGAGTACAGGTAGGATGGTAGACAGAGATGAGGAGGAGATGTAGGGGGTGCAGCACTGTGGAGAGTACAGGTAGGATGGTAGACAAAGATGAGGAGGAGATGTAGGAGGTGCAGCACTGTGGAGAGTACAGGTAGGATGGTAGATAGATGAGGAGGAGATGTAGGGGGTGCAGCATTGTGGAGAGCACAGGTAGGATGGTAGACAGAGATGAGGAGGAGATGTAGGGGGTGCAGCACTGTGGAGAGCACAGGTAGGATGGTAGACAGAGATGAGGAGGAGATGTAGGAGGTGCAGCACTATGGAGAGTACAGGTAGGATGGTAGACAGAGATGAGGAGGAGATGTAGGGGGTGCAGCACTGTGGAGAGTACAGGTAGGATGGTAGACAAAGATGAGGAGGAGATGTAGGGGGGTGCAGCACTGTGGAGAGTACAGGTAGGATGGTAGATAGATGAGGAGGAGATGTAGGGGGTGCAGCACTGTGGAGAGCACAGGTAGGATGGTAGACAGAGATGAGGAAGAGATGTAGGGGGTGCAGCACTGTGGAGAGTACAGGTAGGATGGTAGACAGAGATGAGGAGGAGATGTAGGAGGTGCAGCACTGTGGAGAGCACAGGTAGGATGGTAGACAGAGATAAGGAGATGTAGGAGGTGCAGCACTGTGGAGAGCACAGGTAGGATGGTAGACAGAGATGAGGAGGAGATGTAGAGGTGCAGCACTGTGGAGAGCACAGGTAGGATGGTAGACAGAGATGAGGAGGAGATGTAGGAGGTGCAGCACTGTGGAGAGTACAGGTAGGATGGTAGACAGAGATGAGGAGGAGATGTAGGAGGTGCAGCACTGTGGAGAGTACAGGTAGGATGGTAGACAGAGATGAGGGAGGAGATGTAGGGGTGCAGCACTGTGGAGAGTACAGGTAGGATGGTAGACAGAGATGAGGAGGAGATGTAGGGGTGCAGCACTGTGGAGAGTACAGGTAGGATGGTAGACAGAGATGAGGGAGGAGATGTGGGGGTGCAGCACTGTGGAGAGTACGGGTAGGATGGTAGACAGAGATAAGGAGGAGATGTAGGAGGTGCAGCACTGTGGAGAGTACAGGTAGGGTGGTAGACAGAGATGAGGAGGAGATGTAGGAGGTGCAGCACTGTGGAGAGTACAGGTAGGATGTAGACAGAGATGAGGGAGGAGATGTAGGGGGTGCAGCACTGTGGAGAGCACAGGTAGGATGGTAGACAGAGATGAGGAAGAGATGTAGGGGGTGCAGCACTGTGGAGAGTACAGGTAGGATGGTAGACAGAGATGAGGAGGAGATGTAGGAGGTGCAGCACTGTGGAGAGCACAGGTAGGATGGTAGACAGAGATAAGGAGATGTAGGAGGTGCAGCACTGTGGAGAGCACAGGTAGGATGGTAGACAGAGATGAGGAGGAGATGTAGGGGTGCAGCACTGTGGAGAGCACAGGTAGGATGGTAGACAGAGATGAGGAGGAGATGTAGGAGGTGCAGCACTGTGGAGAGTACAGGTAGGATGGTAGACAGAGATGAGGAGGAGATGTAGGAGGTGCAGCACTGTGGAGAGTACAGGTAGGATGGTAGACAGAGATGAGGGAGGAGATGTAGGGGTGCAGCACTGTGGAGAGTACAGGTAGGATGGTAGACAGAGATGAGGAGGAGATGTAGGGGTGCAGCACTGTGGAGAGTACAGGTAGGATGGTAGACAGAGATGAGGGAGGAGATGTGGGGGGTGCAGCACTGTGGAGAGTACGGGTAGGATGGTAGACAGAGATAAGGAGGAGATGTAGGAGGTGCAGCACTGTGGAGAGTACAGGTAGGGTGGTAGACAGAGATGAGGAGGAGATGTAGGAGGTGCAGCACTGTGGAGAGTACAGGTAGGATGTAGACAGAGATGAGGGAGGAGATGTAGGGGGTGCAGCACTGTGGAGAGCACAGGTAGGATGGTAGACAGAGATGAGGAAGAGATGTAGGGGGTGCAGCACTGTGGAGAGTACAGGTAGGATGGTAGACAGAGATGAGGAGGAGATGTAGGAGGTGCAGCACTGTGGAGAGCACAGGTAGGATGGTAGACAGAGATAAGGAGATGTAGGAGGTGCAGCACTGTGGAGAGCACAGGTAGGATGGTAGACAGAGATGAGGAGGAGATGTAGGGGTGCAGCACTGTGGAGAGCACAGGTAGGATGGTAGACAGAGATGAGAGGAGATGTAGGAGGTGCAGCACTGTGGAGAGTACAGGTAGGATGGTAGACAGAGATGAGGAGGAGATGTAGGAGGTGCAGCACTGTGGAGAGTACAGGTAGGATGGTAGACAGAGATGAGGGAGGAGATGTAGGGGTGCAGCACTGTGGAGAGTACAGGTAGGATGGTAGACAGAGATGAGGAGGAGATGTAGGGGTGCAGCACTGTGGAGAGTACAGGTAGGATGGTAGACAGAGATGAGGGAGGAGATGTGGGGGGTGCAGCACTGTGGAGAGTACGGGTAGGATGGTAGACAGAGATAAGGAGGAGATGTAGGAGGTGCAGCACTGTGGAGAGTACAGGTAGGGTGGTAGACAGAGATGAGGAGGAGATGTAGGAGGTGCAGCACTGTGGAGAGTACAGGTAGGATGTAGACAGAGATGAGGAGGAGATGTAGGAGGTGCAGCACTGTGGAGAGCACAGGTAGGATGGTAGACAGAGATGAGGAGGAGATGTAGGAGGTGCAGCACCATGTAGAGCACAGGTAGGATGGTAAACAGAGATGAGGAGGAGATGTAGGGGGTGCAGCACTGTGGAGAGTACAGGTAGGATGGTAGACAGAGATGAGGAGGAGATGTAGGAGGTGCAGCACTGTGGAGAGTACAGGTAGGATGGTAGACAGAGATAAGGAGGAGATGTAGGGGGTGCAGCACTGTGGAGAGCACAGGTAGGGTGGTAGACAGAGATGAGGAGGAGATGTAGGAGGTGCAGCACTGTGGAGAGCACAGGAAGGCTGGTAGACAGAGATGAGGAGGAGATGTAGGGGTGCAGCACTGTGGAGAGTACAGGTAGGATGGTAGACAGAGATGAGGAGGAGATGTGGGGGGTGCAGCACTGTGGAGAGTACGGGTAGGATGGTAGACAGAGATAAGGAGGAGATGTAGGAGGTGCAGCACTGTGGAGAGTACAGGTAGGGTGGTAGACAGAGATGAGGAGGAGATGTAGGAGGGGCAGCACTGTGGAGAGTACAGGTAGGATGGTAGACAGAGATGAGGAGGAGATGTAGGAGGTGCAGCACCATGTAGAGCACAGGTAGGATGGTAAACAGAGATGAGGAGGAGATGTAGGGGGTGCAGCACTGTGGAGAGTACAGGTAGGATGGTAGACAGAGATGAGGAGGAGATGTAGGAGGTGCAGCACTGTGGAGAGTACAGGTAGGATGGTAGACAGAGATGAGGAGGAGATGTAGGAGGTGCAGCACTGTGGAGAGTACAGGTAGGATGGTAGACAGAGATAAGGAGGAGATGTAGGGGGTGCAGCACTGTGGAGAGCACAGGTAGGGTGGTAGACAGAGATGAGGAGGAGATGTAGGAGGTGCAGCACTGTGGAGAGTACAGGTAGGGTGGTAGACAGAGATGAGGAGGAGATGTAGGGGGTGCAGCACTGTGGAGAGTACAGGTAGGATGGTAGACAGAGATGAGGAGGAGATGTAGGAGGTGCAGCACCATGTAGAGCACAGGTAGGATGGTAGACAGAGATGAGGAGGAGATGTAGGGGGTGCAGCACTGTGGAGAGTACAGGTAGGATGGTAGACAGAGATGAGGAGGAGATGTAGGAGGTGCAGCACTGTGGAGAGTACAGGTAGGATGGTAGACAGAGATGAGGAGGAGATGTAGGAGGTGCAGCACTGTGGAGAGTACAGGTAGGATGGTAGACAGAGATGAGGAGGAGATGTAGGGGGTGCAGCACTGTGGAGAGCACAGGTAGGATGGTAGACAGAGATGAGGAGAAGATGTAGGGGGTGCAGCACTGTGGAGAGCACAAGTAGGGTGGTAGACAGAGATGAGGAGGAGATGTAGGAGGTGCAGCACTGTGGAGAGCACAGGTAGGATGGTAGACAGAGATGAGGAGGAGATGTAGGAGGTGAAGCACTGTGGAGAGCACAGGTAGGGTGGTAGACAGAGATGAGGAGGAGATGTAGGGGGTGCAGCACTGTGGAGAGTACAGGTAGGATGGTAGACAGAGATGAGGAGGAGATGTAGGAGGTGCAGCAGTGTGGAGAGTACAGGTAGGATGGTAGACAGAGATGAGGAGGAGATGTAGGGGGTGCAGCACTGTGGAGAGCACGGGTAGGATGGTAGACAAAGATGAGGAGGAGATGTAGGAGGTGCAGCACTGTGGAGAGCACAGGTAGGATGGTAGACAGAGATGAGGAGGAGATGTAGGGGGTGCAGCACTGTGGAGAGTACAGGTAGGATGGTAGACAGAGATGAGGAGGAGATGTAGGGATGCAGCACTGTGGAGAGTACAGGTAGGATGGTAGACAGAGATGAGGAGGAGATGTAGGGGGTGCAGCACTGTGGAGAGCACAGGTAGGATGGTAGACAGAGATGAGGAGGAGATGTAGGAGGTGCAGCACTGTGGAGAGCACAGGTAGGATGGTAGACAGAGATGAGGGAGGAGATGTAGGAGGTGCAGCACTGTGGAGAGTACAGGTAGGATGGTAGACAGAGATGAAGAGGAGATGTAGGGGGTGCAGCACTGTGGAGAGTACAGGTAGGATGGTAGACAGAGATGAGGGAGGAGATGTAGGAGGTGCAGCACTGTGGAGAGCACAGGTAGGATGGTAGACAGAGATGAGGAGGAGATGTAGGAGGTACAGCACTGTGGAGAGCACTGGTAGGATGGTAGACAGAGATGAGGAGGAGATGTAGGGGGTGCAGCACTGTGGAGAGTACAGGTAGGATGGTAGACAGAGATGAGGAGATGTAGGAGGTGCAGCACTGTGGAGAGCACAGATAGGGTATTAGACAGAGATGAGGAGGAGATGTAGGAGGTGCAGCACTGTGGAGAGTACAGGTAGGATGGTAGACAGAGATGAGGAGGAGATGTAGGAGGTGCAGCACTGTGGAGAGCATGGGTAGGATGGTGGACAGGGATGAGGAGGAGATGTAGGGGGCGCTGCACTGTGGAGAGTACAGGTAGGATGGTAGACAGAAATGAGGAGGAGATGTAGGGGGTGCAGCACTATGGAGAGTACAGGTAGGATGGTAGACAGAGATGAGGAGGAGATGTAGGGGTGCAGCACTGTGGAGAGCATGGGTAGGATGGTAGACAGAGATGAGGAGGAGATGTAGGGGGTGCAGCACTGTGGAGAGCACAGGTAGAATGGTAGACAGAGATGAGGAGGAGATGTAGGGGTGCAGCACTGTGGAGAGTACAGATAGGGTGGTAGACAGAGATGAGGAGGAGATGTAGGGGGTGCAGCACTGTGGAGAGCACAGGTAGGATGGTAGACAGAGATGAGGAGGAGATGTAGGGGGTGCAGCACTGTGGAGAGCACGAGTAGGATGGTAGACAGAGATGAGGAGGAGATGTAGGAGGTGCAGCACTGTGGAGAGTACAGGTAGGATGGTAGACAGAGATGAGGAGGAGATGTAGGGGGTGCAGCACTGTGGAGAGTACAGGTAGGATGGTAGACAGAGATGATGAGGAGATGTATGGGTGCAGCACTGTGGAGAGTACAGGCAGGATGGTAGACAGAGATGAGGAGGAGATGTAGGGGGTGCAGCACTGTGGAGAGCACAGGTAGGATGGTAGACATAGATGAGGAGGAGATGCAGGGGGTGCAGCACTGTGGAGAGCACAGGTAGAATGGTAGACAGAGATGAGGAGGAGATGTAGGGGTGCAGCACTGTGGAGAGCATAGGTAGGATGGTAGACAGAGATGAGGAGGAGATGTAGGGGTGCAGCACTGTGGAGAGTACAGGTAGGATGGTAGACAGAGATGAGGAGGAGATGAAGGAGGTGCAGCACTGTGGAGAGCACAGGTAGGATGGTAGACAGAGATGAGGAGGAGATGTAGGGGGTGCAGCACTGTGGAGAGCACAGGTAGGATGGTAGACAGAGATGAGGAGGAGATGTAGGGGGTGCAGCACTGTGGAGAGCACAGGTAGGATGGTAGACAGAGATGAGGAGGAGATGTAGGGGGTGCAGCACTGTGGAGAGCACAGGTAGGATGGTAGACAGAGATGAGGAGGAGATGTAGGGGGTGCAGTACTGTGGAGAGTACAGGTAGGATGGTAGACAGAGATAAGGAGATGTAGGAGGTGCAGCACTGTGGAGAGCACAGGTAGGATGGTAGACAGAGATGAGGAGGAGATGTAGGGGTGCAGCACTGTGGAGAGCACAGGTAGGATGGTAGACAGAGATGAGGAGGAGATGTAGGAGGTGCAGCACTGTGGAGAGTACAGGTAGGATGGTAGACAGAGATGAGGAGGAGATGTAGGAGGTGCAGCACTGTGGAGAGTACAGGTAGGATGGTAGACAGAGATGAGGGAGGAGATGTAGGGGTGCAGCACTGTGGAGAGTACAGGTAGGATGGTAGACAGAGATGAGGAGGAGATGTAGGGGTGCAGCACTGTGGAGAGTACAGGTAGGATGGTAGACAGAGATGAGGGAGGAGATGTGGGGGGTGCAGCACTGTGGAGAGTACGGGTAGGATGGTAGACAGAGATAAGGAGGAGATGTAGGAGGTGCAGCACTGTGGAGAGTACAGGTAGGGTGGTAGACAGAGATGAGGAGGAGATGTAGGAGGTGCAGCACTGTGGAGAGTACAGGTAGGATGTAGACAGAGATGAGGGAGGAGATGTAGGGGGTGCAGCACTGTGGAGAGCACAGGTAGGATGGTAGACAGAGATGAGGAAGAGATGTAGGGGGTGCAGCACTGTGGAGAGTACAGGTAGGATGGTAGACAGAGATGAGGAGGAGATGTAGGAGGTGCAGCACTGTGGAGAGCACAGGTAGGATGGTAGACAGAGATAAGGAGATGTAGGAGGTGCAGCACTGTGGAGAGCACAGGTAGGATGGTAGACAGAGATGAGGAGGAGATGTAGGGGTGCAGCACTGTGGAGAGCACAGGTAGGATGGTAGACAGAGATGAGGAGGAGATGTAGGAGGTGCAGCACTGTGGAGAGTACAGGTAGGATGGTAGACAGAGATGAGGAGGAGATGTAGGAGGTGCAGCACTGTGGAGAGTACAGGTAGGATGGTAGACAGAGATGAGGGAGGAGATGTAGGGGTGCAGCACTGTGGAGAGTACAGGTAGGATGGTAGACAGAGATGAGGAGGAGATGTAGGGGTGCAGCACTGTGGAGAGTACAGGTAGGATGGTAGACAGAGATGAGGGAGGAGATGTGGGGGGTGCAGCACTGTGGAGAGTACGGGTAGGATGGTAGACAGAGATAAGGAGGAGATGTAGGAGGTGCAGCACTGTGGAGAGTACAGGTAGGGTGGTAGACAGAGATGAGGAGGAGATGTAGGAGGTGCAGCACTGTGGAGAGTACAGGTAGGATGTAGACAGAGATGAGGAGGAGATGTAGGGGGTGCAGCATTGTGGAGAGTACAGGTAGGATGGTAGACAGAGATGAGGAGGAGATGTAGGGGGTGCAGCACTGTGGAGAGCACAGGTAGGATGGTAGACAGAGATGAGGAGGAGATGTAGGAGGTGCAGCACCATGTAGAGCACAGGTAGGATGGTAAACAGAGATGAGGAGGAGATGTAGGGGGTGCAGCACTGTGGAGAGTACAGGTAGGATGGTAGACAGAGATGAGGAGGAGATGTAGGAGGTGCAGCACTGTGGAGAGTACAGGTAGGATGGTAGACAGAGATAAGGAGGAGATGTAGGGGGTGCAGCACTGTGGAGAGCACAGGTAGGGTGGTAGACAGAGATGAGGAGGAGATGTAGGAGGTGCAGCACTGTGGAGAGCACAGGAAGGCTGGTAGACAGAGATGAGGAGGAGATGTAGGGGTGCAGCACTGTGGAGAGTACAGGTAGGATGGTAGACAGAGATGAGGGAGGAGATGTGGGGGGTGCAGCACTGTGGAGAGTACGGGTAGGATGGTAGACAGAGATAAGGAGGAGATGTAGGAGGTGCAGCACTGTGGAGAGTACAGGTAGGGTGGTAGACAGAGATGAGGAGGAGATGTAGGAGGGGCAGCACTGTGGAGAGTACAGGTAGGATGGTAGACAGAGATGAGGAGGAGATGTAGGAGGTGCAGCACCATGTAGAGCACAGGTAGGATGGTAAACAGAGATGAGGAGGAGATGTAGGGGGTGCAGCACTGTGGAGAGTACAGGTAGGATGGTAGACAGAGATGAGGAGGAGATGTAGGAGGTGCAGCACTGTGGAGAGTACAGGTAGGATGGTAGACAGAGATGAGGAGGAGATGTAGGAGGTGCAGCACTGTGGAGAGTACAGGTAGGATGGTAGACAGAGATAAGGAGGAGATGTAGGGGGTGCAGCACTGTGGAGAGCACAGGTAGGGTGGTAGACAGAGATGAGGAGGAGATGTAGGAGGTGCAGCACTGTGGAGAGTACAGGTAGGGTGGTAGACAGAGATGAGGAGGAGATGTAGGGGGTGCAGCACTGTGGAGAGTACAGGTAGGATGGTAGACAGAGATGAGGAGGAGATGTAGGAGGTGCAGCACCATGTAGAGCACAGGTAGGATGGTAGACAGAGATGAGGAGGAGATGTAGGGGGTGCAGCACTGCGGAAAACATAGGTAGGATGGTAGACAGAGATGAAGAGGAGATGATGGAGGTGCAGCACTGTGGAGAGCACAGGTAGGATGGTAGACAGAGATGAGGAGGAGATGTAGGGGGTGCAGCACTGTGGAGAGTATAGGTAGGATGGTAGACAGAGATGAGGGAGGAGATGTAGGAGGTGCAGCACTGTGGAGAGCATAGGTAGGATGGTAGACAGAGATGAGGGAGGAGATGTAGGAGGTGCAGCACTGTGGAGAGTACAGGTAGGATGGTAGACAGAGATGAGGAGGAGATGTAGGGAGTGTAGCACTGTGGAGAGCACAGGTAGGATGGTAGACAGAGATGAAGAGGAGATGATGGAGGTGCAGCACTGTGGAGAGCACAGGTAGGATGGTAGACAGAGATGAGGAGGAGATGTAGGGGGTGCAGCACTGTGGAGAGTATAGGTAGGATGGTAGACAGAGATGAGGAGGAGATGTAGGAGGTGCAGCACTGTGGAGAGCACCGGTAGGATGGTAGACAGAGATGAGGAGGAGATGTAGGGGGGTGCAGCACTGTGGAGAGTATAGGTAGGATGGTAGACAGAGATGAGAAGGAGATGAAGGAGGTGCAGCACTGTGGAGAGCACGAGTAGGATGGTAGGCAGAGATGAGGAGGAGTTGTAGGGGGTGTAACACTGTGGAGAGTACAGGTAGGATGGTAGACAGAGATGAGGAGGAGATGTAGGGGGTGCAGCACTGTGTGTCCTAGCGTCGGCCGATCTGTGTGTCCTAGCGCTTTGGGTGTAGGACTGTCAGAAGATCAAGTTCAGGTCTAAAGAGTGGGAAGGGGGGGGGTTACTAGAAGAGTCTGAGCATGAACTGCAGGAGTCATTTTAGGAAGCTTGATAAGCCTGCCTGAAAAGATGTGTTTTTAAGACACGTTTGAAGGTGGAGAAGTTGTCAATTGACCTGATATTCCGGGGCAGAGTATTCCAGAGAGTCGGTGCAGCTCGAGAAAAGTCTTGAAGATGGGAGTGAGAAGTATGAAAAATGGAGGATGTTAATCTTAGGTCACTGACAGAACGGAGAACACGAGAAGTAGGGTGGTAGATGGAGATGAGGGAGGAGATGTAGGGGGTGCAACACTGTGGAGAGTACAGGTAGGATGGTAGACAGAGATGAGGAGGAGATGTAGGAGGTGCAGCACTATGGAGAGTACAGGTAGGATGGTAGACAGAGATGAGGAGGAGATGTAGGGGGTGCAGCACTGTGGAGAGTACAGGTAGGATGGTAGACAAAGATGAGGAGGAGATGTAGGAGGTGCAGCACTGTGGAGAGTACAGGTAGGATGGTAGATAGATGAGGAGGAGATGTAGGGGGTGCAGCACTGTGGAGAGCACAGGTAGGATGGTAGACAGAGATGAGGAGGAGATGTAGGAGGTGCAGCACTGTGGAGAGCACAGGTAGGATGGTAGACAGAGATGAGGAGGAGATGTAGGGGGTGCAGCACTGTGGAGAGTACAGGTAGGATGGTAGAGAGAGATGAGGAGGAGATGTAGGGGGTGCAGCACTGTGGAGAGTACAGGTAGGATGGTAGACAGAGATGAGGAGGAGATGTAGGAGGTGCAGCACTGTGGAGAGCACAGGTAGGATGGTAGACAGAGATGAGGAGGAGATGTAGGAGGTGCAGCACTGTGGAGAGTACAGGTAGGATGGTAGACAGAGATGAGGAGGAGATGTAGGAGGTGCAGCACTGTGGAGAGTACAGGTAGGATGGTAGACAGAGATGAGGGAGGAGATGTGGGGGGTGCAGCACTGTGGAGAGCACAGGAAGGATGGTAGACAGAGATGAGGAGGAGATGTAGGGGTGCAGCACTGTGGAGAGTACAAGTAGGATGGTAGACAGAGATGAGGGAGGAGATGTGGGGGGTGCAGCACTGTGGAGAGTACGGGTAGGATGGTAGACAGAGATAAGGAGGAGATGTAGGAGGTGCAGCACTGTGGAGAGTACAGGTAGGGTGGTAGACAGAGATGAGGAGGAGATGTAGGAGGTGCAGCACTGTGGAGAGTACAGGTAGGATGGTAGACAGAGATGAGGAGGAGATGTAGGAGGTGCAGCACCATGTAGAGCACAGGTAGGATGGTAAACAGAGATGAGGAGGAGATGTAGGGGGTGCAGCACTGTGGAGAGTACAGGTAGGATGGTAGACAGAGATGAGGAGGAGATGTAGGAGGTGCAGCACTGTGGAGAGTACAGGTAGGATGGTAGACAGAGATAAGGAGGAGATGTAGGGGGTGCAGCACTGTGGAGAGCACAGGTAGGGTGGTAGACAGAGATGAGGAGGAGATGTAGGAGGTGCAGCACTGTGGAGAGTACAGGTAGGGTGGTAGACAGAGATGAGGAGGAGATGTAGGAGGTGCAGCACTGTGGAGAGTACAGGTAGGATGGTAGACAGAGATGAGGAGGAGATGTAGGAGGTGCAGCACCATGTAGAGCACAGGTAGGATGGTAGACAGAGATGAGGAGGAGATGTAGGGGGTGCAGCACTGTGGAGAGTACAGGTAGGATGGTAGACAGAGATGAGGAGGAGATGTAGGAGGTGCAGCACTGTGGAGAGTACAGGTAGGATGGTAGACAGAGATGAGGAGGAGATGTAGGAGGTGCAGCACTGTGTAGAGTACAGGTAGGATGGTAGACAGAGATGAGGAGGAGATGTAGGGGGTGCAGCACTGTGGAGAGCACAGGTAGGATGGTAGACAGAGATGAGGAGAAGATGTAGGGGGTGCAGCACTGTGGAGAGCACAAGTAGGGTGGTAGACAGAGATGAGGAGGAGATGTAGGAGGTGCAGCACTGTGGAGAGCACAGGTAGGATGGTAGACAGAGATGAGGGAGGAGATGTAGGGGTGCAGCACTGTGGAGAGTACAGGTAGGGTGGTAGACAGAGATGAGGGAGGAGATGTAGGGGTGCAGCACTGTGGAGAGTACAGGTAGGGTGGTAGACAGAGATGAGGAGGAGATGTAGGGGGTGCAGCACTGTGGAGAGTACAGGTAGGATGGTAGACAGAGATGAGGAGGAGATGTAGGAGGTGCAGCAGTGTGGAGAGTACAGGTAGGATGGTAGACAGAGATGAGGAGGAGATGTAGGGGGTGCAGCACTGTGGAGAGCACGGGTAGGATGGTAGACAAAGATGAGGAGGAGATGTAGGAGGTGCAGCACTGTGGAGAGCACAGGTAGGATGGTAGACAGAGATGAGGAGGAGATGTAGGAGGTGCAGCACTGTGGAGAGCACAGGTAGGATGGCAGACAGAGATGAGGAGGAGATGTAGGGATGCAGCACTGTGGAGAGTACAGGTAGGATGGTAGACAGAGATGAGGAGGAGATGTAGGGGGTGCAGCACTGTGGAGAGTACAGGTAGGATGGTAGACAGAGATGAGGAGGAGATGTAGGGGGTGCAGCACTGTGGAGAGCACAGGTAGGATGGTAGACAGAGATGAGGAGGAGATGTAGGAGGTGCAGCACTGTGGAGAGCACAGGTAGGATGGTAGACAGAGATGAGGGAGGAGATATAGGAGGTGCAGCACTGTGGAGAGCACGGGTAGGATGGTAGACAGAGATGAGGAGGAGATGTAGGGGGTGCAGCACTGTGGAGAGCACAGGTAGGATGGTAGACAGAGATGAGGAGCAGATGTAGGGGGTGCAGCACTGTGGAGAGTACAGGTAGGATGGTAGACAGAGATGAGGGAGGAGATGTAGGAGGTGCAGCACTGTGGAGAGCACAGGTAGGATGGTAGACAGAGATGAGGAGGAGATGTAGGAGGTGCAGCACTGTGGAGAGTACAGGTAGGATGGTAGACAGAGATGAGGAGGAGATGTAGGAGGTGCAGCACTGTGGAGAGTACAGGTAGGATGGTAGACAGAGATGAGGAGGAGATGTAGGAGGTGCAGCACTGTGGAGAGCATGGGTAGGATGGTGGACAGCGATGAGGAGGAGATGTAGGGGGCGCTGCACTGTGGAGAGTACAGGTAGGATGGTAGACAGAGATGAGGAGGAGATGTAGGGGGTGCAGCACTATGGAGAGTACAGGTAGGATGGTAGACAGAGAAAATGAGGAGATGTAGGGGGTGCAGCACTGTGGAGAGCACGGGTAGGATGGTAGACAGAGATGAGGAGGAGATGTAGGGGGTTCAGCACTGTGGAAAGCACTAGTAGGATGGTAGACAGAGATGAGGAGGAGATGTAGGGGGTGCAGCACTGTGGAGAGCACAGGTAGGATGGTAGACAGAGATGAGGAGGAGATGTAGGGGGTGCCGCACTGTGGAGAGTACAGGTAGGATGGTAGACAGAGATGAGGGAGGAGATGAAGGGGGTGCAGCACTGTGGAGAACACAGGTAGGATGGTAGACAGAGATGAGGAGGAGATGTAGGAGGTGCAGCACTGTGGAGAACACAGGTAAGATGGTAGACAGAGATGAGGAGGAGATGTAGGGGGTTCAGCACTGTGGAGAGCACGGGTAGGATGGTAGACAGAGATGAGGAGGAGATGTAGGGGGTGCAGCACTGTGGAGAGTACGAGTAGGATGGTAGACAGAGATGAGGAGGAGATGTAGGAGGTGCAGCACTGTGGAGAACACAGGTAAGATGGTAGACAGAGATGAGGAGGAGATGTAGGGGGTTCAGCACTGTGGAGAGCACGGGTAGGATGGTAGACAGAGATGAGGAGGAGATGTGGGGGGTGCAGCACTGTGGAGAGTATGAGTAGGATGGTAGACAGAGATGAGGAGGAGATGTAGGAGGTGCAGCACTGTGGAGAGTACAGGTAGGATGGTAGACAGAGATGAGGGAGGAGATGTAGGGGGTGCAGCACTGTGGAGATCACAGGTAGGATGGTAGACAGAGATGAGGAGGAGATGTAGGGGGTGCAGCACTGTGGAGAGTACGAGTAGGATGGTAGACAGAGATGAGGAGGAGATGTAGGAGGTGCAGCACTGTGGAGAGTACAGGTAGGATGGTAGACAGAGATGAGGGAGGAGATGTAGGGGGGTGCAGCACTGTGGAGAACACAGGTAGGATGGTAGACAGAGATGAGGAGGAGATGTAGGGGGAGCAGCACTGTGGAGAGCACAGGTACGATGGTAGACAGAGATGAAGAGGAGATGTAGTGGGTGCAGCACTGTGGAGAGCACAGGTAGGATGGTAGACAGAGATGAGGAGGAGATGTAGGGGGTGCAGCACTGTGGAGAGTACAGGTAGGATGGTAGACAGAGATAAGGAGGAGATGTAGGGGGTGCAGCACTGTGGAGAACACAGGTAGGATGGTAGACAGAGATGAGGAGGAGATGTAGGGGGAGCAGCACTGTGGAGAGCACAGGTAGGATGGTAGACAGAGATGAGGAGGAGATGTAGGAGGTGCAGCACTGTGGAGAGCACAGGTAGGATGGTAGACAGAGATGAGGGAGGAGATGTAGGGGAGCAGCACTGTGGAGAACACAGGTAAGATGGTAGACAGATATGAGGAGGAGATGTAGTGGGTGCAGCACTGTGGAGAGCACAGGTAGGATGGTAGACAGAGATGAGGAGGAGATGTAGGGGGTGCAGCACTGTGGAGAGTACAGATAGGATGGTAGACAGAGATAAGGAGGAGATGTAGGGGGTGCAGCACTGTGGAGAGTACAGGTAGGATGGTAGACAGAGATGAGGAGGAGATGTAGGGGGTGCAGCACTGTGGAGAGCACGGGTAGGATGGTAGACAGAGATGAGGAGGAGATGTAGGGGGTGCAGCACTGTGGAGAGCACAGGTAGGATGGTAGACAGAGATGAGGAGGAGATGTAGGAGGTGCAGCACTGTGGAGAGTACAGGTAGGATGGTAGACAGAGATGAGGAGGAGATGTAGGAGGTGCAGCACTGTGGAGAGTACAGGTAGGATGGTAGACAGAGATGAGGAGGAGATGTAGGGGGTGCAGCACTGTGGAGAGTACAGGTAGGATGGTAGACAGAGATGAGGAGGAGATGTAGGGGGTGCAGCACTGTGGAGAGTACAGGTAGGAAGGTAGACAGAGATGAGGAGGAGATGTAGGGGGTGCAGCACTGTGGAGAGCACAGGTAGGATGGTAGACAGAGATGAGGAGGAGATGTAGGAGGTGCAGCACTGTGGAGAGTACAGGTAGGATGGTAGACAGAGATGAGGAGGAGATGTAGGGGGTGCAGCACTGTGGATAGTACAGGTAGGATGGTAGACAGAGATGAGGAGGAGATGTAGGGGGTATAGCACTGTGGAGAGCACAGGTAGGATGTTAGACAGAGATGAGGAGGAGATGTAGGGGGTGCAGCACTGTGGAGAGCACAGGTAGGATGGTAGACAGAGATGAGGAGGAGATGTAGGACGTGCAGCACTGTGGAGAGTACAGGTAGGATGGTAGACAGAGATGAGGAGGAGATGTAGGGGGTGCAGCACTGTGGAGAGTACAGGTAGGATGGTAGACAGAGATGAGGAGGAGATGTAGGGGGTGCAGCACTGTGGAGAGTACGGGTAGGATGGTAGACAGAGATGAGGAGGAGATGTAGGGGGTGCAGCACTGTGGAGAGCACAGGTAGGATGGTAGACAGAGATGAGGAGGAGATGTAGGGGGTGCAGCACTGTGGAGAGCACAGGTAGGATGGTAGACAGAGATGAGGAGGAGATGTAGGAGGTGCAGCACTGTGGAGAGTACAGGTAGGATGGTAGACAGAGATGAGGAGGAGATGTAGGGGGTGCAGCACTGTGGAGAGTACAGATAGGATGGTAGACAGAGATGAGGAGGAGATGTAGGGGGTGCAGCACTGTGGAGAGTACAGGTAGGATGGTAGACAGAGATGAGGAGGAGATGTAGGGGGTGCAGCACTGTGGAGAGTACAGGTAGGATGGTAGACAGAGATGAGGAGGAGATGTAGGGGGTGCAGCACTGTGGAGAGTACAGGTAGGATGGTAGACAGAGATGAGGAGGAGATGTAGGGGGTGCAGCACTGTGGAGAGTACAGGTAGGATGGTAGACAGAGATGAGGAGGAGATGTAGGGGGTGCAGCACTGTGGAGAGCACAGGTAGGATGGTAGACAGAGATGAGGAGGAGATGTAGGAGGTGCAGCACTGTGGAGAGTACAGGTAGGATGGTAGACAGAGATGAGGAGGAGATGTAGGGGGTGCAGCACTGTGGATAGTACAGGTAGGATGGTAGACAGAGATGAGGAGGAGATGTAGGGGGTGCAGCACTGTGGAGAGTACAGGTAGGATGGTAGACAGAGATGAGGAGGAGATGTAGGGGGTGCAGCACTGTGGAGAGCACAGGTAGGATGGTAGACAGAGATGAGGAGATGTAGGGGGTGCAGCACTGTGGATAGTACAGGTAGGATGGTAGACAGAGATGAGGAGGAGATGTAGGGGGTGCAGCACTGTGGAGAGTACAGGTAGGAAGGTAGACAGAGATGAGGAGGAGATGTAGGGGGTGCAGCACTGTGGAGAGTACAGGTAGGATGGTAGACAGAGATGAGGAGGAGATGTAGGTGCAGCACTGTGGAGAGTACAGTAGGATGGTAGACAGAGATGAGGAGGAGATGTAGGAGGTGCAGCACTGTGGAGAGTACAGGTAGGATGGTAGACAGAGATGAGAGGAGATGTAGGGGGTGCAGCACTGTGGATAGTACAGGTAGGATGGTAGA
>NC_053391.1:4974099-5138305 GCF_905171765.1 Bufo bufo
TCTTGTACATAGGAGCAGTATTATAGTAGTTATATTCTTGTACATAGGAGGCAGTATTATAGTATTTATATTCTTGTACATAGGAGCAGTATTATAGTAGTTATATTCCTGTACACAGGAGCAGTATTATAGTAGTTATATTCCTGTACACAGGAGCAGTATTATAGTAGTTATATTCTTGTACACAGGAGCAGTATTATAGTAGTTATATTCTTGTACATAGGGAGCAGTATTATAGTAGTTATATTCTTGTACATAGGAGCAGTATTATAGCAGTTATATTCCTGTACATAGGAGGCAGTATTATAGTAGTTCTATTCTTGTATATAGGAGCAGTATTATAGTAGTTATATTCCTGTACATAGGAGCAGTATTATAGTAGTTATATTCCTGTACATAGGAGCAGTATTATAGTAGTTATATTCTTGTACATATGAGCAGTATTATAGTAGTTATATTCTTGTACATAGGAGCAGTATTATAGTAGTTATATTCTTGTACATAGGAGGCAGTATTATAGTAGTTATATTCTTGTATATAGGAGCAGTATTATAGTAGTTATAT
The DNA here is from genome assembly GCF_905171765.1 of Bufo bufo. Taxonomy (NCBI): domain Eukaryota; kingdom Metazoa; phylum Chordata; class Amphibia; order Anura; family Bufonidae; genus Bufo; species Bufo bufo. The sequence continues at coordinate 4,974,664 of NC_053391.1, forward strand.
TCCTGTACATAGGAGCAGTATTATAGTAGTTATATTCCTGTACATAGGAGCAGTATTATAGTAGTTATATTCTTGTACATATGAGCAGTATTATAGTAGTTATATTCTTGTACATAGGAGCAGTATTATAGTAGTTATATTCTCGTACACAGGAGGCAGTATTATAGTAGTTATATTCTTGTACATATGAGCAGTATTATAGTAGTTATATTCTTGTACATAGGAGCAGTATTATAGTAGTTATATTCTTGTACATAGGAGGCAGTATTATAGTAGTTATATTCTTGTATATAGGAGCAGTATTATAGTAGTTATATTCCTGTACATAGGAGGCAGTATTATAGTAGTTATATTCTTGTACATCGGAGCAGTATTATAGTAGTTATATTCTTGTACATAGGAGCAGTATTATAGTAGTTATATTCTTGTACATAGGAGCAGTATTATAGTAGTTATATTCTTGTACATAGGAGCAGTATTATAGTAGTTATATTCCTGTACATAGGAGCAGTATTATAGTAGTTATATTCCTGTACATAGGAGCAGTATTATAGTAGTTATATTCTTGTACATAGGAGGCAGTATTATAGTAGTTATATTCTTGTACATAGGGGCAGTATTATAGTAGTTATATTCTTGTACATAGGAGCAGTATTATAGTAGCTATATTCCTGTACATAGGAGGCAGTATTATAGTAGTTATATTCTTGTACATAGGAGCAGTATTATAGTAGTTATATTCTTGTACATAGGAGGCAGTATTATAGTAGTTATATTCTTGTACACAGGAGCAGTATTATAGTAGTTATATTCCTGTACATAGGAGCAGTATTATAGTAGTTATATTTTTGTACATAGGAGCAGTATTATAGTAGTTATATTCTTGTACATAGGAGCAGTATTATAGTAGTTATATTCCTGTACATATGAGCAGTATTATAGTAGTTATATTCTTGTACATAGGAGCAGTATTATAGTAGTTATATTCTTGTACATAGGAGGCAGTATTATAGTATTTATATTCTTGTACATAGGAGCAGTATTATAGTAGTTATATTCCTGTACATAGGAGCAGTATTATAGTAGTTATATTCTTGTACATAGGAGCAGTGTTATAGTAGTTATATTCTTGTACATAGGAGCAGTATTATAGTAGTTATATTCTTGTACACAGGAGCAGTATTATAGTAGTTAAATTCTTGTACATAGGAGCAGTATTATAGTAGCTATATTCCTGTACATAGGAGGCAGTATTATAGTAGTTATATTCTTGTACATAGGAGCAGTATTATAGTAGTTATATTCTTGTACATAGGAGGCAGTATTATAGTAGTTATATTCTTGTACACAGGAGCAGTATTATAGTAGTTATATTCCTGTACATAGGAGCAGTATTATAGTAGTTATATTTTTGTACATAGGAGCAGTATTATAGTAGTTATATTCTTGTACATAGGAGCAGTATTATAGTAGTTATATTCCTGTACATATGAGCAGTATTATAGTAGTTATATTCTTGTACATAGGAGCAGTATTATAGTAGTTATATTCTTGTACATAGGAGGCAGTATTATAGTATTTATATTCTTGTACATAGGAGCAGTATTATAGTAGTTATATTCCTGTACATAGGAGCAGTATTATAGTAGTTATATTCTTGTACATAGGAGCAGTGTTATAGTAGTTATATTCTTGTACATAGGAGCAGTATTATAGTAGTTATATTCTTGTACACAGGAGCAGTATTATAGTAGTTAAATTCTTGTACATAGGAGCAGTATTATAGTAATTATATTCTCGTACATAGGAGGCAGTATTATAGTAGTTATATTCTTGTACACAGGAGCAGTATTATAGTAGTTATATTCTTGTACATAGGGAGCAGTATTATAGTAGTTATATTCTTGTACATAGGAGCAGTATTATAGCAGTTATATTCCTGTACATAGGAGGCAGTATTATAGTAGTTCTATTCTTGTATATAGGAGCAGTATTATAGTAGTTATATTCCTGTACATAGGAGCAGTATTATAGTAGTTATATTCCTGTACATAGGAGCAGTATTATAGTAGTTATATTCTTGTACATATGAGCAGTATTATAGTAGTTATATTCTTGTACATAGGAGCAGTATTATAGTAGTTATATTTTTGTACATAGGAGGCAGTATTATAGTAGTTATATTCTTGTATATAGGAGCAGTATTATAGTAGTTATATTCCTGTACATAGGAGCAGTATTATAGTAGTTATATTCCTGTACATAGGAGCAGTATTATAGTAGTTATATTCTTGTACATAGGAGCAGTATTATAGTAGTTATATTCCTGTACATAGGAGCAGTATTATAGTAGTTATATTCTTGTACATAGGAGGCAGTATTATAGTAGTTATATTCTTGTACATAGGGGCAGTATTATAGTAGTTATATTCTTGTACATAGGAGCAGTATTATAGTAGCTATATTCCTGTACATAGGAGGCAGTATTATAGTAGTTATATTCTTGTACATAGGAGCAGTATTATAGTAGTTATATTCTTGTACATAGGAGCAGTATTATAGTAGTTATATTCTTGTACATAGGAGCAGTATTATAGTAGTTATATTCCTGTACATAGGAGCAGTATTATAGTAGTTATATTCCTGTACATAGGAGCAGTATTATAGTAGTTATATTCCTGTACATAGGAGGCAGTATTATAGTAGTTATATTCTTGTACATAGGAGCAGTATTATAGTAGTTATATCCTTGTACATAGGAGCAGTATTATAGTAGTTATATTCTTGTACATAGGAGCAGTATTATAGTAGTTATATTCTTGTACATAGGAGCAGTATTATAGTAGTTATATTCTTGTACATAGGAGCAGTATTATAGTAGTTATATTCTTGTACACAGGAGCAGTATTATAGTAGTTATATTCTTGTACATAGGAGGCAGTATTATAGTAGTTATATTCTTGTACATAGGAGGCAGTATTATAGTAGTTATATTCCTGTACATAGGAGCAGTATTATAGTAGTTATATTCTTGTACATAGCAGCAGTATTATAGTAGTTATATTCCTGTACATAGGAGCAGTATTATAGTAGTTATATTCTTGTACATAGGAGCAGTATTATAGTAGTTATATTCTTGTACATAGGAGCAGTATTATAGTAGTTATATTCTCGTACACAGGAGGCAGTATTATAGTAGTTATATTCTTGTACATAGGAGCAGTATTATAGTAGTTATATTCTTGTACATAGGAGCAGTATTATAGTAGTTATATTCTGTACATAGGAGCAGTATTATAGTAATTGTATTCTTGTACATAGGAGCAGTATTATAGTAGTTATATTCTTGTACATAGGAGGCAGTATTATAGTAGTTATATTCTTGTACATAGGAGGCAGTATTATAGTAGTTATATTCTTGTACATAGGAGGCAGTATTATAGTAGTTATATTCCTGTACATAGGAGCAGTATTATAGTAGTTATATTCTTGTACATAGCAGCAGTATTATAGTAGTTATATTCCTGTACATAGGAGCAGTATTATAGTAGTTATATTCTTGTACATAGGAGCAGTATTATAGTAGTTATATTCTTGTACATAGGAGCAGTATTATAGTAGTTATATTCTCGTACACAGGAGGCAGTATTATAGTAGTTATATTCTTGTACATAGGAGCAGTATTATAGTAGTTATATTCTTGTACATAGGAGCAGTATTATAGTAGTTATATTCTGTACATAGGAGCAGTATTATAGTAATTGTATTCTTGTACATAGGAGCAGTATTATAGTAGTTATATTCTTGTACATAGGAGGCAGTATTATAGTAGTTATATTCTTGTACATAGGAGCAGTATTATAGTAGTTATATTCTTGTACATAGGAGCAGTATTATAGTAGTTATATTCCTGTACATAGGAGCAGTATTATAGTAGTTATATTCTTGTACATAGGAGGCAGTATTATAGTAGTTATATTCCTGTACATAGGAGGCAGTATTATAGTAGTTATATTCATGTACATAGGAGCAGTATTATAGTAGTTATATTCTTGTACATAGGAGCAGTATTATAGTAGTTATATTCTTGTACATAGGAGCAGTATTATAGTAGTTATATTCCTGTACATAGGAGCAGTATTATAGTAGTTATATTCTTGTACATAGGAGCAGTATTATAGTAGTTATATTCTTGTACATAGGAGCAGTATTATAGTAGTTATATTCTTATACATAGGAGCAGTATTATAGTAGTTATATTCTTCTACATAGGAGGCAGTATTATAGCAGTTATATCCCTGTACATAGGAGCAGTATTATAGTAGTTATATTCTTGTACATAGGAGCAGTATTATAGTAGTTATATTCTTGTACATAGGAGCAGTATTATAGTAGTTATATTCTCGTACACAGGAGGCAGTATTATAGCAGTTAGTGTTACTTACAGTAGAAAATCTCCTACATTCTACTTGCCTATATACATGTTGGTGTCTTCTTCTTCCCCTCTACGTTTGAGATCGGTGTCTTTCTTTATAGGAGGTGGCGCATCTGGAGCTTTTTTCCCTTTCGCTTTTGCAGAACCCTTTGCACTGGAAGGTTTAGCTTTAGGACTCTTTGTGGCCTTCTGTTTCAATTTGTCTTCTGGCAGCTAAGGTAGAGCATAGAAATAGTAGTACAATTAAATCTAACTAAATCAATTTAAATCTATCTTTATATGTACAGTGCTCCCTCAGGATACAATATTTTCACCATACGATGTCTCAGACTCAGATCCAACCAATCAAGGTCACTTCTCTGTATTAGTTGCTAGTTATCAGCTATTCCTGACTGTTATATGTAAGGACTTGTATTATCGGTCTTACTTATCTGCTTATTGTTCTTAAATCTTCATTTTCTCTTATTTTTGATGACATTCTGGGGCTTTGGAACCAATTACTCCACTTACAATGGTCCTCCTGGAACCCATTAATATTGTATCTTGAGGGACCACTGGTATAATCATATCTATCTAGATTGAGAAAGGCTCTAGTGTTGAGCCGAAATGTAGCGTCCTACATGAGTGAATAAGTCTTTTGTATTTTTTATATATGAGTGCTGCCTTTTTGCTATTTTTGTCTATTTGGGCAATAGTCGCGTCCCATTGGGCTTGAACCTCCCTCTTTCGCCACCTTTTGTCTAGTGTTGCCCCTTTTCGGCGCGGTATCTATCTATCCATCTCCAGGTGATAGCATGTTCTATCTGGAGTCATGTCTGCAGGTTCCTCTGCCTCGTGTCTGACATCTGGCCTCCTGTAATCCTCCGGTACACCGTCCTCTATGTTGTCCAGGCCCCTCCGACCACAGCGGTTAATGTCACTCACCCTCCCTCACAATAACCAGGACTCATACGGCAGAGAAAGCATGGCAGCAGGTAGGTGGGAGCCTGGAGCACCTACTGTACCTTCTTCTCTGCCTCCCTCCTCTGCAGATCCTTCTGTTTGATGTTCAGGAACTGGAACTTGAGCAGCTTGGCCACCAGCGCAGGAGGCAACGTCTCCCCAGAGTCCAGTAAGGTCTTGGCAGCTTCTGTCACCTGTGGAGAAGACAGAGACGTTCTAGAAAGTTCCAGGAGACACAGTGGGGAGCACAGCTCTGTAGCATAATCCGAGGAGGGGAGAAGGAGATGGCACTGCAGCACCCTACAGGGCGAACGCAAGCACTGGCACCCCCAGAACTAATCAGCACCCAAATCCTGAATACCAAGTGCAAAATCTGCATGTGACATGGAAGAGTCCTGCAAACACATCACATGACTTATCCTGAGACCCAGAGCTGCACTCACAGTTCAGCTGTTATAGCACATCTTATACTGCATTCCCACCAGAGCTGCACTCACAGTTCAGCTGTTATAGCACATCTTATACTGCATTCCCACCAGAGCTGCACTCACAGTTCAGCTGTTATATCACATCTTATACTGCATTCACACCAGAGCTGCACTCACAGTTCAGCTGTTACATCACATCCTATACTGTATTCACACCAGAGCTGCACTCACAGTTCAGCTGTTACATCACATCCTATACTGTATTCACCTCCAGAGCTGCACTCACAATTCAGCTGTTATATCACATCTTATACTGCATTCACACCAGAGCTGCACTCACAGTTCAGCTGTTACATCACATCTTATACTCTAGTCACATCCAGAGCAGCACTCCTAATTCTGCTGTTAAATCACATCCAGAGCAGTACTCTTAATTCTGCTGTTACATCACATCCAGAGCTACAGTACAATCACAATTCTGCTGCTATATCATATTATACTTCAGTCATATGCAGAGCTGCACTCAAAATTCTGCTGTTAAATTAAGTTATACTCCATTCTCATCCAGAGCTGCACTTCACATCTGTAGTTACATCACATCCTTTGCTCCAGTTACATCCAGAGCTGTGGTCATTCTTTTCCAGGTTAACCGTGGAATCGGATTTTGTTGTCATGTGAGCTCCAATAATGCAGTGTTAAATGGACACCATTGTGACTGCAGCTCTGGCAGTGACTGGAGTACCAGACGTAATATACAGGTAGATTTAAGATGTGACATTGTGTAAAGATTCTGGACCAAATTGGAAACTTCCTTTAAGAGAACATCTCCTGCTCTGGGCCCCCGACAAGTCTGGACACCCACAGTCTCCTTCTTGGAGGCCATCTTGCTGATTTCAGTGGGGTCCAGTTGCCCTCCTGATCCATTTGTCTGCCCTGGAGATAAGTGACATCAGTGGTGGCTGACACTTGGGGTGAGGTTGTCACCGGTGGGAGCCTGCGCCTAAGGGGAGCAACAATTCTGGGCTATAAAGAGGCCAATTAAGCCTTCAGCCGCTCCAGCAGCCGTGGCAGCCTGCGCTCCGACGTCCCGGCCTAATTGGGGTGAAATCAGTGTATTGAGTTTCCTGAGGGCGATGACAGAAGTGGGAACACACAGCTGGGTGCAGCAGATGTGGCACGGCAGACCCCCCATTTATGTCTATTGCACTTTTATGGCTGGGGGTTTTACAGCTTGTTTCCACCACATTTCGTACAACATCTGGACCTTCTCCTCTGAGCCCCCAAACCACTGCCAAATAATAAAGTAACCCCAAACTGCCCCATAAAATCTTCTGCTGACTGCGGGGGGCTGTGAACACAGCTGTAATCTCCTCTGAAGACCCTGCGCTTCTCCTCCTGGGACCCCTGTATTCTCCTCCTAACACTCCCGCTATTCTCCTCCTAACACCCCCGCTATTCTCCTCCTAACACCCCCATTATTCTCCTCCTAACACCCCCGCCATTCTCCTCCTAACACCCCCGCCATTCTCCTCCTAACACCCCCATTATTCTCCTCCTAACACCCCCGCCATTCTCCTCCTAACACCCCCGCCATTCTCCTCCTAACACCCCGCCATTCTCCTCCTAACACCCCCGCTATTCTCCTAACACCCCCGCTATTCTCCTCCTAACACCCCCATTATTCTCCTCCTAACACCCCCGCCCTTCTCCTCCTAACACTCCCGCTATAGTCCTCCTAACACCCCCGCCATTCTCCTCCTAACACCCCCATTATTCTCCTCCTAACACCCCCGCCATTCTCCTCCTAACACCCCCGTTATTCTCCTCCTAACACCCCCGCCATTCTCCTCCTAACACTCCCGTTATTCTCCTCCTAACACCCCGCCATTCTCCTCCTAACACCCCCGTTATTCTCCTCCTAACACCCCCGCCATTCTCCTCCTAACACCCCCGTTATTCTCCTCCTAACACCCCCGCTATTCTCCTCCTAACACCCCCGCTCTTCTCCTCCTAACACCCCCGCCATTCTCCTCTGAAGACCCTGCGCTTCTCCTCCTGGTACCCCTGTATTCTCCTCCTAACACCCCCGCCATTCTCCTCCTAACACCCCCGCTATTCTCCTCCTAACACCCCCACCATTCTCCTCCTAACACCCGCGCCATTCTCCTCCTAACACCCCCATTATTCTCCTCCTAACACCCCCGCTATTCTCCTCCTAACACCCCCACCATTCTCCTCCTAACACCCGCGCCATTCTCCTCCTAACACCCCCATTATTCTCCTCCTAACACCCCCGCTATTCTCCTCCTAACACCCCCACCATTCTCCTCCTAACACCCGCGCCATTCTCCTCCTAACACCCCCGCCATTCTCCTCCTAACACCCCCGCCATTCTCCTCCTAACACCCCCGCTATTCTCCTCCTAACAGCCCCGTTATTCTCCTCCTAACACCCCCGCTATTCTCCTCCTAACACCCCCGTTATTCTCCTCCTAACACCCCCGCCATTCTCCTCCTAACACCCCCGCTATTCTCCTCCTAACACCCCCGCCATTCTCCTCCTAACACCCCCGCTATTCTCCTCCTAACACCCCCGCTATTCTCCTCCTAACACCCCCGCTATTCTCCTCCTAACACCCCCGCCATTCTCCTCCTAACACCCCCGCCATTCTCCTCTGAAGACCCTGCGCTTCTCCTCCTGGTACCCCTGTATTCTCCTCCTAACACCCCCGCCATTCTCCTCCTAACACCCCCGCTATTCTCCTCCTAACACCCCCGCTATTCTCCTCCTAACACTCCCGCTATTCTCCTCCTAACACTCCCATTATTCTCCTCCTAACACCCCCGCCATTCTCCTCCTAACACCCCCGCTATTCTCCTCCTAACACTCCCGCCATTCTCCTCCTAACACCCCCGTTATTCTCCTCCTAACACCCCCGCCATTCTCCTCCTAACACCCCCGCCATTCTCCTCCTAACACCCCCGCCATTCTCCTCCTAACACCCCCGTTATTCTCCTCCTAACACCCCCGCTCTTCTCCTCCTAACACCCCCGCCATTCTCCTCCTAACACCCCCGCTATTCTCCTCCTAACACCCCCGCCATTCTCCTCCTAACACCCCCGCCATTCTCCTCCTAACACCCCCGTTATTCTCCTCCTAACACCCCCACCATTCTCCTCCTAACACCCCCGCTATTCTCCTCCTAACACCCCCGCTATTCTCCTCCTAACACCCACGTTATTCTCCTCCTAACACTCCCGCTATTCTCCTCCTAACACCCCCGTTATTCTCCTCCTAACACCCCCACCATTCTCCTCCTAACACTCCCGCTATTCTCCTCCTAACACCCCCGCCCTTCTCCTCCTAACACCCCCGCTATTCTCCTCCTAACACCCCCGCCATTCTCCTCCTAACACCCCCGCCATTCTCCTCCTAACACCCCCGTTATTCTCCTCCTAACACCCCCGCCATTCTCCTCCTAACACCCCCGCTATAGTCCTCCTAACACCCCCGCTATTCTCCTCCTAACACCCCCGTTATTCTCCTCCTAACACTCCCGCTATACTCCTCCTAACACCCCCGTTATTCTCCTCCTAACACCCCCGTTATTCTCCTCCTAACACCCCCGCTATTCTCCTCCTAACACCCCCGCTCTTCTCCTCCTAACACCCCCGCTCTTCTCCTCCTAACACCCCCGCTCTTCTCCTCCTAACACTCCCGCCATTCTCCTCCTAACACCCCCGCTATACTCCTCCTAACACCCCTGCCATTCTCCTCCTAACACCCCCGCTATTCTCCTCCTAACACCCCCGCTCTTCTCCTCCTAACACCCCCGCCATTCTCCTCCTAACACTCCCGCCATTCTCCTCCTAACACCCCCGCTATTCTCCTCCTAACACCCCCGCTCTTCTCCTCCTAACACCCCCGCTCTTCTCCTCCTAACACCCCCGCTCTTCTCCTCCTAACACCCCCGTTATTCTCCTCCTAACACCCCCGCTATTCTCCTCCTAACACCCCCGCTCTTCTCCTCCTAACACCCCCGCCATTCTCCTCCTAACACCCCCGCTCTTCTCCTCCTAACACCCCCGCTATTCTCCTCCTAACACCCCCGCTATTCTCCTCCTAACACCCCCGCTATTCTCCTCCTAACACCCCCGCTATTCTCCTCCTAACACCCCCGCTCTTCTCCTCCTAACACCCCCGCTATTCTCCTCCTAACACCCCCGCCATTCTCCTCCTAACACCCCCGTTATTCTCCTCCTAACACTCCCGCTATTCTCCTCCTAACACCCCCGTTATTCTCCTCCTAACACCCCCGCCATTCTCCTCCTAACACCCCCGCCATTCTCCTCCTAACACTCCCGCCATTCTCCTCCTAACACCCCCGTTATTCTCCTCCTAACACTCCCGCTATTCTCCTCCTAACACCCCCGCCATTCTCCTCCTAACACCCCCGTTATTCTCCTCCTAACACCCCCGTTATTCTCCTCCTAACACCCCCGTTATTCTCCTCCTAACACCCCCGTTATTCTCCTCCTAACACTCCCGCTATTCTCCTCCTAACACCCCCATTATTCTCCTCCTAACACTCCCGTTATTCTCCTCCTAACACCCCCACCATTCTCCTCCTAACACCCCCGTTATTCTCCTCCTAACACCCCCGTTATTCTCCTCCTAACACCCCCGTTATTCTCCTCCTAACACCCCCGTTATTCTCCTCCTAACACCCCCACCATTCTCCTCCTAACACCCCCGCCATTCTCCTCCTAACACCCCCGTTATTCTCCTCCTAACACTCCCGCTATTCTCCTCCTAACACCCCCATTATTCTCCTCCTAACACCCCCATTATTCTCCTCCTAACACCCCCGCTCTTCTCCTCCTAACACCCCCGTTATTCTCCTCCTAACACCCCCGCCATTCTCCTCCTAACACTCCCGCCATTCTCCTCCTAACACCCCCGCTCTTCTCCTCCTAACACCCCCGCCATTCTCCTCCTAACACCCCCGTTATTCTCCTCCTAACACCCCCGTTATTCTCCTCCTAACACCCCCGCTATTCTCCTCCTAACACCCCCGCCATTCTCCTCCTAACACCCCCGTTATTCTCCTCCTAACACTCCCGCCATTCTCCTCCTAACACTCCCGCTATTCTCCTCCTAACACCCCCGCCATTCTCCTCCTAACACCCCCGCTATTCTCCTCCTAACACTCCCGCCCTTCTCCTCCTAACACCCCCGCTCTTCTCCTCCTAACACCCCCGCTCTTCTCCTCCTAACACTCCCGCCCTTCTCCTCCTAACACCCCCGCTATTCTCCTCCTAACACCCCCGCTATTCTCCTCCTAACACTCCCGCTATAGTCCTCCTAACACCCCCGCTCTTCTCCTCCTAACACCCCCGCCATTCTCCTCCTAACACCCCCGCCATTCTCCTCCTAACACCCCCGCTCTTCTCCTCCTAACAGCCCCGCTCTTCTCCTCCTAACACCCCCGCTATTCTCCTAACACCCCCGCTATTCTCCTCCTAACACCCCCATTATTCTCCTCCTAACAGCCCCGCTCTTCTCCTCCTAACACCCCCGCTATTCTCCTAACACCCCCGCTATTCTCCTCCTAACACCCCCATTATTCTCCTCCTAACACTCCCGCCCTTCTCCTCCTAACAGCCCCGCTCTTCTCCTCCTAACACCCCCATTATTCTCCTCCTAACACTCCCGCCCTTCTCCTCCTAACACCCCCGCCATTCTCCTCCTAACACCCCCGCCATTCTCCTCCTAACACCCCCGCCATTCTCCTCCTAACACCCCCGCTATTCTCCTCCTAACACCCCCGCTATTCTCCTCCTAACACTCCCGCCATTCTCCTCCTAACACCCCCGCTATTCTCCTCCTAACACCCCCGCTATTCTCCTCCTAACACTCCCGCCATTCTCCTCCTAACACCCCCGCTCTTCTCCTCCTAACACCCCCGCTCTTCTCCTCCTAACACCCCCGCCATTCTCCTCCTAACACTCCCGCTATACTCCTCCTAACACCCCCGCCATTCTCCTCCTAACACCCCCGTTATTCTCCTCCTAACACCCCCGCTATTCTCCTCCTAACACCCCCGCTATTCTCCTCCTAACACCCCCGCTCTTCTCCTCCTAACACTCCCGCTATTCTCCTCCTAACACCCCCGCCATTCTCCTCCTAACACCCCCATTATTCTCCTCCTAACAGCCCCGCTCTTCTCCTCCTAACACCCCCGCTATACTCCTCCTAACACCCCCGCTCTTCTCCTCCTAACACCCCCGCTATACTCCTCCTAACACCCCCGCTCTTCTCCTCCTAACACCCCCGCCATTCTCCTCCTAACACCCCCGCCATTCTCCTCCTAACACCCCCGCTATTCTCCTCCTAACACCCCCGCTATTCTCCTCCTAACACTCCCGCTATTCTCCTCCTAACACCCCCGCCATTCTCCTCCTAACACCCCCGCCATTCTCCTCCTAACACCCCCGCTATTCTCCTCCTAACACCCCCGCTATTCTCCTCCTAACACTCCCACTATACTCCTCCTAACACTCCCGCTATTCTCCTCCTAACACTCCCGCTATACTCCTCCTAACACCCCCGCCATTCTCCTCCTAACACCCCCGCTCTTCTCCTCCTAACATCCACCGCCATTCTCCTCCTAACATCCCCGCTATTCTCCTCCTAACACTCCCGCCATTCTCCTCCTAACACCCCCGCTATTCTCCTCCTAACACTCCCGCCATTCTCCTCCTAACACCCCCGCCATTCTCCTCCTAACACTCCCGCTATTCTCCTCCTAACACCCCCGCCATTCTCCTCCTAACACCCCCGCTATTCTCCTCCTAACACTCCCGCTATTCTCCTCCTAACACTCCCACTATTCTCCTCCTAACACCCCCGCCATTCTCCTCCTAACACCCCCGCTCTTCTCCTCCTAACATCCACCGCCATTCTCCTCCTAACATCCCCGCTATTCTCCTCCTAACACTCCCGCCATTCTCCTCCTAACACCCCCGCCATTCTCCTCCTAACACCCCCGCTATTCTCCTCCTAACACTCCCGCCATTCTCCTCCTAACACCCCCGCCATTCTCCTCCTAACACTCCCGCTATTCTCCTCCTAACACCCCCGCCATTCTCCTCCTAACACCCCCGCTATTCTCCTCCTAACACCCCCGCTATTCTCCTCCTAACACTCCCGCTATACTCCTCCTAACACTCCCGCTATACTCCTCCTAACACTCCCGCTATACTCCTCCTAACACCCCCGCCATTCTCCTCCTAACACTCCGCTATCTTTCTTGCCTTTTTATACTCTTGAGCATTTGCTTTATTTGTAACCGGGGGATGAATGAGGTGATGGGAACTTTCTGACAGCCCCCCACTCTGCGCCCCCTCTTCCCTTTCTTGCAGCAATTAGGCCCTTTCTCCATGTGGTGTCAATTTCTGCTGGGAGCGCTCACTCTGGATCTGAGCTCGCTGCTCCGCGCTTATATTTCTGTGGTTTTGAAGGCGCAATCAAACTGCATTCTGAGATCATTTCTGGAGAGCAGAAGCCAAGTGAGCAGCTGTGATAGGAAGGAGAAGCCCGGACATGTGGCAGTAAATCTGGTGGGCACCGGACATGTGGCAGTAAATCTGGTGGGCACCGGACATGGGGCAGTGAGGGCTTGATCCACTGCCATACACTGTAAATCTGGTGGGCACCGGACATGGGGCTGTAAGGGTCTGGTGGGCACCGGACATGGGGCTGTAAGGGTCTGGTCCACTGCCATACACTGTAAATCTGGTGGGCACCGGACATGGGGCTGTAAGGGTCTGGTCCACTGCCATACACTGTAAATCTGGTGGGCACCGGACATGGGGCTGTAAGGGTCTGGTCCACAGCTGTACACTGTAAATCTGGTGGGCACCGGACATGGGGCTGTAAGGGTCTGGTCCACTGCCATACACTGTAAATCTGGTGGGCACCGGACATGGGGCAGTAAGGGTCTGGTGGGCACCGGACATGGGGCAGTAAGGGTCTGGTCCACTGCCATACACTGTAAATCTGGTGGGCACCGGACATGGGGCTGTAAGGGTCTGGTCCACTGCCATACACTGTAAATCTGGTGGGCACCGGACATGGGGCTGTAAGGGTCTGGTGGGCACCGGACATGGGGCAGTAAGGGTCTGGTCCACTGCCATACACTGTAAATCTGGTGGGCACCGGACATGGGGCTGTAAGGGTCTGGTCCACTGCCATACACTGTAAATCTGGTGGGCACCGGACATGGGGCTGTAAGGGTCTGGTCCACAGCTGTACACTGTAAATCTGGTGGGCACCGGACATGGGGCAGTAAGGGTCTGGTCCACTGCCGTACACTGTAAATCTGGTGGGCACCGGACATGGGGCAGTAAATTTGGTGGGCACCGGACATGGGGCTGTAAGGGTCTGGTCCACTGCCATACACTGTAAATCTGGTGGGCACCGGACATGGGGCAGTAAATCTGGTGGGCACCGGACATGGGGCTGTAAGGGTCTGGTCCACTGCCATACACTGTAAGTCTGGTGGGCACTGGACATGGGGCATTAAATCTGGTGGGCACCGGACATGGGGCAGTAAGGGTCTGGTCCACAGCTGTACACTGTAAATCTGGTGGGCACCGGACATGGGGCAGTAAGGGTCTGGTCCACTGCCATACACTGTAAGTCTGGTGGGCACCGGACATGGGGCTGTAAGGGTCTGGTCCACTGCCATACACTGTAAATCTGGTGGGCACCGGACATGGGGCTGTAAGGGTCTGGTCCACAGCTGTACACTGTAAATCTGGTGGGCACCGGACATGGGGCTGTAAGGGTCTGGTCCACTGCCGTACACTGTAAATCTGGTGGGCACCGGACATGGGGCTGTAAGGGTCTGGTCCACAGCTGTACACTGTAAATCTGGTGGGCAACGGACATGGGGCTGTAAGGGTCTGGTCCACAGCTGTACACTGTAAATCTGGTGGGCACCGGACATGGGGCAGTAAATCTGGTCCACTGCTGTACACTGTAAATCTGGTGGGCACCGGACATGGGGCTGTAAGGGTCTGGTCCACTGCCGTTCACTGTAAATCTGGTGGGCACCGGACATGGGGCTGTAAGGGTCTGGTCCACAGCTGTACACTGTAAATCTGGTGGGCACCGGACATGGGGCAGTAAATCTGGTGGGCACCGGACATGGGGCTGTAAGGGTCTGGTCCACAGCCGTACACTGTAAATCTGGTGGGCACCGGACATGGGGCTGTAAGGGTCTGGTCCACTGCCATACACTGTAAATCTGGTGGGCACCGGACATGGGGCTGTAAGGGTCTGGTCCACTGCCATACACTGTAAATCTGGTGGGCACCGGACATGGGGCAGTAAGGGTCTGGTCCACTGCCGTACACTGTAAATCTGGTGGGCACCGGACATGGGGCAGTAAATCTGGTGGACACCGGACATGGGGCTGTAAGGGTCTGGTCCACAGCCGTACACTGTAAATCTGGTGGGCACCAGACATGGGGCTGTAAGGGTCTGGTCCACTGCCATACACTGTAAGTCTGGTGGGCACCGGACATGGGGCAGTAAATCTGGTGGGCACCGGACATGGGGCTGTAAGGGTCTGGTCCACTGCCGTACACTGTAAATCTGGTGGGCACCGGACATGGGGCTGTAAGGGTCTGGTCCACTGCCATACACTGTAAGTCTGGTGGGCACCGGACATGGGGCAGTAAATCTGGTGGGCACCGGACATGGGGCTGTAAGGGTCTGGTCCACTGCCGTACACTGTAAATCTGGTGGGCACCGGACATGGGGCTGTAAGGGTCTGGTCCACTGCCGTACACTGTAAATCTGGTGGGCACCGGACATGGGGCTGTAAGGGTCTGGTCCACTGCCGTACACTGTAAATCTGGTGGGCACCGGACATGGGGCTGTAAGGGTCTGGTCCACAGCCGTACACTGTAAATCTGGTGGGCACCGGACATGGGACAGTAAATCTGGTGGGCACCGGACATGGGGCTGTAAGGGTCTGGTGGGCACCGGACATGGGGCTGTAAGGGTCTGGTGGGCACCGGACATGGGGCTGTAAGGGTCTGGTCCACTGCCGTACACTGTAAATCTGGTGGGCACCGGACATGGGGCAGTAAATCTGGTGGGCACCGGACATGGGGCTGTAAGGGTCTGGTCCACTGCCGTACACTGTAAGGCTACATGCACACGACACAAAAAACATCCGTTAAAAACAGATAAACTGTCCATTTTTAACAGACTTTTTTTCACTGATGCCTTTCTGAGAAACAGACGTTAAAAATGGATCCATTCAATTGTCCGGGGCAGTTGGTCAGTGAAAAACGGACAAGGTAGAACATGTTCTATTTTTGTTTACGTCCATTTTTCACTGACCATCAAAAGAACTGCCGTGTGAATGAACCCATAGACGACCATTGGTCTTAAAACGGATGTGTGATGGCCTTTAAAAAGATCTGCATCACATGTCCGTTTTTCACTCTTGTGTGCATGGAGCCTTACTTTCACATCTGCGTTTTTGCTGGATCCGTCATGGATCAGCAAAAACGCTTCCATCATGATAATACAACCGTCTGCATCCGTTATGAACAGATCTAATACCATTGTAAGGCAATGGGGGACGGATCCGTTTTCTTTTGGGTCAGAGAAAACGTCTTGCTCCACATCCCAGGACGCACTCAGAAATGCTGTTTGCAACTCTTTTGTGTGCGTCATGGGAACGCAATGAAACGGAGCAGAATGCATTCTGGGGCACACCGGGACGATGGATCTCAATGGCGGAAAGGGAAAGCGCAGGTGTGAAAGTGGCCTCAATCTGGTTGGCACCGGAAATGTGGCCGTAAGGCCCTGGTCCACAGACCTACACTGTAAATCTGGTGGACACCAGACACGTGGCAGCAAGGGCTGGTCCACAGACGTACACTGTAAATATGGTGGACACCAGACACGTGGCAGTAAGAGTCTGATACTCAGCCATATACTGTAAATATGGTGGACACCAGACACGTGGCAGTAGGAGTCTGATACTCAGCCATATACTGTAAATATGGTGGACACCAGACACGTGGCAGTAGGAGTCTGATACTCAGCCATATACTGTAAATATGGTGGACACCAGACACGTGGCAGCAAGGGCCTGGTCCTCCACCATACAGTGTGAATCTAGTGGCCACTGGATGTCTCTTATCTGGTGATCAGCGTGTCCAATGCAGGTATCAGCAGTGGGGTTTTAAAGTTTGTGAACCTTTGGAAATTTCTATGCATAAATCTGACCTAAAACTACTTCAGATTTTCAGACAAGTCCTAAAAGCAGACAAAGAACCAAATCGGACAAATGAGTAAAAAATACTCCGATATCACATGTCTGTGAGTGGCAAAAGTATGTGAACCTTTAGGATTAGCATTGGGGTGACAATCAGGTGTGAGCAGGCAACATGTTTTATATGAGAAACCGGGATCTATCAAAGTCTAATCTTCACATCTTTGTGAACGTGTATAATGGCAGGAACATAGGAGATTCCTGAGGACCTCAGAAGAAGAGTCGTTGATGCTCATCAGTCTGGAAAAGGTGAGAAAACCATCTCTAAAGAGTCTGGACTCAAACAATCCACACACAGACAGATTGTGTACAAAAGAAGTAAATGAAAGACCATTATTACCCTCCTCAGGAGCAGAGATCGTGCCAAGAGCAAGGTGTGTAATAGTCCTCAAGGTCACCAAAGAACCCAAGTAACTTCTAAGTAACTAAAGGCTTTTCTAATGGTAATGTCCACGACTCCACCGCCAGGAGGATATTAAACACTAGTGGTGCGCATGGCAGGTCTGCAAGGAGAAAGCAGCTGCTTGGCTGCAGCCTGGACAAGCCAGAAGGCTACTGAAAGAATATTCTGTGGACGGATGAGACCAGAATCAAACTTTTTGGTGTATATGAAAAGTGTTATGTTTGGAGAAAGAAAACCCTGCATCCGGCATAAAAGCCTCATCCCATCTGTGACAGGCGGAGCTGGCGGGACCATGGTTTGGAGCTGTTCTGCTGCATCTGGGCCCGGACAGCTGGTCATCACTGATGAAGCAATGAAATCCGAATTATACCAGCAAATTGGTAAAGGGGTTTTCAGAGGTTTTTACTGATGACCTATCCTATGGATCAGTATCTTAGTGGTGGGGGCTGGACACCCGGGACTCCCGCCGTTCAAGTCAACGTGGCTGAGCTGCAATGCAGAGCACTGTCACCATATGATGAGGAGACGTCTCTACCAATGAGGAAAGCTCTGGAAAATCTGAATCGCCGTCCTGACCAGAAACGTTGTGGAAGGACCTGACGTTCATGGAGGAAACCAGCAACATAGTAGTGCTGAAGCGGTTCAGTATGAAGACAAGGTCAAAAACTCCTCCATGCTGCTGAGCCGGAAACAAGGCACTGACAGCGAGGGTTCACATACTTTTGCCTCTGACAGAAGTGCGATATTGGAGCATTTCCCTCATTAAATAAAATGACCAGGTCTAATATTTCTGACTGTCTGATTTGGTTCTTTATTACGTTTTAGGACAAGTACGAAAATCTGATGGAGTTTTAGGTCAACTTTATGCAGAACTATAGAAAACTTTCAGGCCTGAGGTGCAGCACCTCCTATGATACGGCAGACCCCGGGGGAAGGGCGGAGGTTGTCTGGACCACTCATTGCCATCTTGTAAACCCCTTATCACGGATTACAAACGGCTCAATGACTAATTCAGCTCTGCTACACCTGCAGCTGGAGCCAGTGTCTTTATACAGCAGAGTTCAGATGGTCCTATGGCTGCGTATGACTCCAACTCCAGGACATCTGGTCAGCAGCTTCAAACATTGCTCCAGGAGAGAAGAACCAAACCCTAAGGTGCTGCTCTCCTCCGCCTGAGACACAAAGAGTTAATGAGGAAACCATAAGAAGGATTACCCTGCACCAGTACCTCTTATACCTGAGATTATCCTGCACCTGTACCTCTTATACCTGAGATTATCCTGCACCTGTACCTCTTCTTATACCTGAGATTATCCTGCACCCGAACCTCTTCTTATACCTGAGATTACCCTGCACCCGTACCTCTTCTTATACCTGAGATTATCCTGCACCCGTACCTCTTCTTATACCTGAGATTACCCTGCACCCGTACCTCTTCTTATAGCTGAGATTACCCTGCACCTGTACCTCTTCTTATAGCTGAGATTACCCTGCACCTGTACCTCTTCTTATACCTGAGATTATCCTGCACCTGTACCTCTTCTAATACCTCAGATTATCCTGCACCAGTACCTCTTCTTATACCTCAGATTATCCTGCACTGTACCTCTTCTTATAGCTGAGATTATCCTGCACCTGTACCTCTTCTTATAGCTGAGATTACCCTGCACCTGTACCTCTTCTTATACCTGAGATTATCCTGCACCTGTACCTCTTCTAATACCTCAGATTATCCTGCACCAGTACCTCTTCTTATACCTCAGATTATCCTGCACTGTACCTCTTCTTATACCTGAGATTATCCTGCACCTGTACCTCTTCTTATACCTGAAATTATCCTGCACCTGTACCTCTTCTTATACCTGAGATTACCCTGCACCTGTACCTCTTCTAATACCTCAGATTATCCTGCACCAGTACCTCTTCTTATACCTCAGATTATCCTGCACCAGTACCTCTTCTTATACCTGAGATTATCCTGCACCTCTTCGTATACCTCAGATTATCCTGCACCTGTACCTCTTCTTATGCCTGAGATTACCCTGCACCTGTACCTCTTCTTATACCTGAGATTACCCTGCACCTGTACCTCTTCTAATACCTCAGATTATCCTGCACCAGTACTTCTTCTTATACCTCAGATTATCCTGCACCAGTACCTCTTCTTATACCTGAGATTATCCTGCACCTCTTCGTATACCTCAGATTATCCTGCACCTGTACCTCTTCTTATGCCTGAGATTACCCTGCACCTGTACCTCTTCTTATACCTGAGATTACCCTGCACCTGTACCTCTTCTAATACCTCAGATTATCCTGCACCTGTACCTCTTCGTATACCTCAGATTATCCTGCACCTGTACATCTTTAACCTCAGATTATCCTGCACCTGTACTTCTTCTTATACCTGAGATTATCCTGCACCTGTACCTCTTCTTATACCTGAGATTATCCTGCACAAGTACCTCTTATACCTCAGATTACCCTGCACCTGTACCTCTTATACCCGAGATTATCCTGCACCTGTACCTCTTATACCTGAGACTATCCTGCACCTGTACCTCCTCTTATACCTGAGACTATCCTGCACCCGTACCTTCTCTTATACCTGAGACTATCCTGCACCTGTACCTCCTCTTATACCTGAGATTATCCTGCACCTTTACCTCCTATACCTGAGATTATCCTGCACCTGTACCTCTTATACCTGAGATTATCCTGCACCTGTACCTCTTCTTATAACTGAGATTATCCTGCACCTGTACCTCTTCTTATAACTGAGATTATCCTGCACCTGTACCTCCTCTTATACCTGAGATTATCCTGCACCTGTACCTCTTATACCTGAGATTATCCTGCACCTGTACCTCTTCTTATACCTGAGATTACCCTGCACCTGTACCTCTTATACCTCCGATTACCCTGCACCTGTACCTCTTATACCTGAGATTTTCCTGCACCTGTACCTCTTATACCTGAGACTATCCTGCACCTGTACCTCCTCTTATACCTGAGACTATCCTGCACCTGTACCTCTTCTTATACCTGAGATTATCCTGCACCTGTACCTCTTCTTATACCTGAGATTATCCTGCACCTGTACCTCTTATACCTGAGATTATCCTGCACCCGTACCTCCTCTTATACCTGAGACTATCCTGCACCCGTACCTTCTCTTATACCTGAGACTATCCTGCACCTGTACCTCCTCTTATACCTGAGATTATCCTGCACCTGTACCTCTTATACCTGAGATTACCCTGCACCTGTACCTCTTCTTATACCTGAGATTATCCTGCACCTGTACCTCTTCTTATACCTGAGATTATCCTGCACCTGTACCTCTTATACCTCAGATTACCCTGCACCTGTACCTCCTTTTATACCTGAGATTATCCTGCACCTGTACCTCCTCTTATACCTGAGATTATCCTGCACCTGTACCTCTTATACCTGAGATTACCCTGCACCTGTACCTCCTCTTATACCTCAGATTACCCTGCACCTGTACCTCTTCTTATACCTGAGATTATCCTGCACCTGTACCTCTTATACCTCAGATTATCCTGCACCTGTACCTCTTATACCTCAGATTATCCCACACCTATACCTCTTCTTATAACTGAGATTATCCCGCACCTGTACCTCTTCTTATACCTGAGATTATCCCGCATCTGTACCTCTTCTTATACCTGAGATTATCCCGCACCTGTACCTCTTCTTATACCTGAGATTATCCTGCACCTCTTCTTATACCTCAGATTATCCTGGACCTGTACATCTTTAACCTGAGATTATCCTGCATCTGTATCTCTTCTTTTACTGAGATTATCCTGCACCCGTACCTCTTCTTATAACTGAGATTACCCTGCACCTGTACCTCTTCTAATACCTGAGATTACCCTGCACCTGTACCTCTTCTAATACCTCAGATTATCCTGCACCTGTACCTCTTCTTATACCTGAGATTATCCTGCACCCGTACCTCTTCTTATACCTGAGATTATCCCGCACCTGTACCTCTTCTTATACCTGAGATTACCCTGCACCTGTACCTCTTCTTATACCTGAGATTATCCTGCACCTGTACCTCTTCTTATACCTCAGATTATCCTGCACCTGTACCTCTTCTTATACCTGAGATTATCCTGCACCCATACCTCTTCTTATACCTCAGATTACCCTACACCTGTACCTCTTCTTATACCTGAGATTATCCTGCACCTGTACCTCTTATACCTCAGATTACCCTGCACCTGTACCTCCTCTTATACCTGAGATTATCCTGCACCTGTACCTCTTCTTATACCTGAGATTATCCTGCACCTGTACCTCCTCTTATACCTGAGATTATCCTGCACCTGTACCTCCTCTTATACCTCAGATTACCCTGCACCTGTACCTCTTATACCTGAGATTACCCTGCACCTGTACCTCTTCTTATACCTGAGATTACCCTGCACCTGTACCTCTTCTTATACCTGAGATTATCCTGCACCTCTTCTTATACCTGATATTATCCTACACCTGTACCTCTTATACCTCAGATTACCCTGCACCCGTACCTCCTCTTATACCTGAGATTATCCCGCACCCGTACCTCTTCTTATACCTGAGATTATCCCGCACCCGTACCTCTTCTTATACCTGAGATTATCCTGCACCTGTACCTCTTCTTATACCTGAGATTATCCCGCACCTCTTCTTATACCTGAGATTATCCTGCACCTGTACCTCTTCTTATACCTGAGATTACCCTGTACCTCTTATACCTCAGATTACCCTGCACCTGTACCTCCTCATATCTCAGATTACCCTGCACCTGTACCTCTTCTTATACCTGAGATTACCCTGCACCCGTACCTCTTATACCTGAGATTATCCTGCACCTGTACCTCTTCTTATACCTCAGATTACCCTGCACCTGTACCTCCTCTTATACCTGAGATTATCCTGCACCTGTACCTCTTCTTATACCTCAGATTACCCTGCACCTGTACCTCTTCTTATACCTGAGATTACCCTGCACCTGTACCTCTTCTTATACCTCAGATTATCCCGCACCTGTACCTCCTCTTATACCTCAGATTACCCTGCATCTGTACCTCTTATACCTCAGATTATCCTGCACCTGTACCTCCTCTTATACCTCAGATTACCCTGCACCTGTACCTCTTCTTATACCTCAGATTACCCTGCACCTGTACCTCTTATACCTCAGATTACCCTGCACCTGTACCTCCTCTTATACCTGAGATTACCCTGCACCCGTACTTCTTCTTATACCTGAGATTATCCTGCACCTGTACCTCCTCTTATACCTCAGATTACCCTGCACCTGTACCTCTTATACCTGAGATTACCCTGCACCTGTACCTCTTCTTATACCTGAGATTACCCTGCACCTGTACCTCTTCTTATACCTGAGATTATCCTGCACCTGTACCTCTTCTTATACCTGATATTATCCTACACCTGTACCTCTTATACCTCAGATTACCCTGCACCCGTACCTCCTCTTATACCTGAGATTATCCCGCACCCGTACCTCTTCTTATACCTGAGATTATCCTGCACCTGTACCTCTTCTTATACCTGAGATTACCCTGCACCTGTACCTCTTCTTATACCTGAGATTATCCTGCACCTGTACCTCTTCTTATACCTCAGATTACCCTGCACCTGTACCTCCTCTTATATCTCAGATTACCCTGCACCTGTACCTCTTCTTATACCTGAGATTACCCTGCACCCGTACCTCTTATACCTGAGATTATCCTGCACCAGTACCTCCTCTTATACCTGAGATTATCCTGCACCTGTACCTCTTCTTATACCTGAGATTACCCTGCACCTGTACCTCTTCTTATACCTCAGATTATCCTGCACCTGTACCTCCTCTTATACCTCAGATTACCCTGCATCTGTACCTCTTATACCTCAGATTACCCTGCACCTGTACCTCCTCTTATACCTCAGATTACCCTGCATCTGTACCTCTTATACCTCAGATTACCCTGCACCTGTACCTCCTCTTATACCTCAGATTACCCTGCACCTGTACCTCTTATACCTCAGATTACCCTGCACCCGTACCTCTTCTTATACCTGAGATTATCCTGCACCTGTACCTCCTCTTATACCTCAGATTACCCTGCACCCGTACCTCTTATACCTGAGATTATCCTGCACCTGTACCTCCTCTTATACCTGAGATTACCCTGCACCTGTACCTCCTCTTATACCTCAGATTTCCCTGCACCTGTACCTCCTCTTATACCTGAGATTATCCTGCACCTGTACCTCTTATACCTGAGATTACCCTGCACCTGTACCTCTTATACCTGAGATTACCCTGCACCTGTACCTCTTATACCTGAGATTATCCTGCACGTGTACCTCTTATACCTGAGATTACCCTGCACCTGTACCTCCTCTTAGACCTGAGATTACCCTGCACCTGTACCTCTTCTTATACCTCCGATAATCCAGTATCTTTA
The DNA here is from genome assembly GCF_905171765.1 of Bufo bufo. Classification (NCBI taxonomy): domain Eukaryota; kingdom Metazoa; phylum Chordata; class Amphibia; order Anura; family Bufonidae; genus Bufo; species Bufo bufo. Next base: position 4,998,734 of record NC_053391.1, read on the forward strand.
TGTCATTTTACACCTTAGATGAAGCAGTGCTTGGACGGTGGGTGACATCTCATGGCCTCTGTACCTGAGTGAAGGTCGCATTCAGTCTGGGCTTTGCTCCACACTGATGTGATTTGTAGTGTAATCTGCCAGCAGGATGATGGGGGTGTTAATCGTCCACTTCAGCGCTCACATCCTCCGGGGATGCTTCCCACAGACCTGCTGAGTGACAATGCGCTGAGAGCTTCATGGCGGCCTTCACAGTGGAGCAGATCTTTCCAGCCGTGGTCAGGAGAGGGACACTAATGGCACCCGGGGCCCGGCCTCCACTAGATGCTGAGAGCTCTGGAAGGTCCTCAGATCCCCGGCCAATTCACAGCCATTCAGTATGTGGGTAGATCTACGGCACCCCATGGCGTCCTCCTCCAGATGTCACTGCACAAACCTGCAGGTGTTTTACTGTTCCTCTGTTTATGATCTACAAATGATTCCAGATGCGGAAATATTGCTGATGTTGGTTATGTTTCTTATATCATCGTCGTCAGTGTCATTTTCTATTTGATTCCGGCTTCGTTTGATTTGACTTGTTGTGTCTTTTCTTACTTCTGTTCCTTCCTTTTGGCGATTCTCTTCCCCATGTGAGACTGGCTGTCACACATAGTGTCCTATATAATATGAGCAGCTGAGGGTTTGCAGATCTCATCCTACCCTGCACATAATACACAGCAATTAACCTCTGCCTGACCACAGGCAAGTGTGTCCTCGGGAACATCTGGTCCAGGACTAATGGGAGCAAAAAGGGAGGCAGAAAGCCAGGAGCATTATACTGTCCCTAAACCTGTCCACCCTGACATCACGGTATAGAGAGACCTCAAAGTTCTTGTGTCCCAGGAATGACCGTCCACTGCACCACATAGAAAATGTCATTACCACAGTGCCTCCATAATACTGCCACACAGCGCACACATCAGTGCCCCATATATCTACATTACATACAGTTGAAACCAGAAGTTTACATACACTATATAAGAAGACACATCTGGATGTTCTTCTCAATATCTGACATGAAATCAGAATAAAGTTCCCTGTTTTTGGTCGGTTAGGATTACCAGAATTATTATTATTTGCCAAATGCCTGAATAATGAGACAGAGAATGTTTTAAGGCATTTTTATTACTTTCTGCAAAGTCAAAGGTTTCCATACACTTCATTAGTATTTGGTTCCATTGCCCTTAGACTGTATGACTTGGGTCAAACGTTTTGGACGTCCTTCCACCAGCTTCTCACAATAGTTGGTCGGTATTCGGGCCCGTTCCTCCTGACAGAACTGGTGTAACGGAGCCATGTCTGTTGGTCGCTGCCTTTTCAGCTTTGCCCATAAATTTCCAATAGGACTGAGATCAGGGCTTTGTGATGGCCGCTCCAGAAAACTGACTTTGTTGTCCTTAAGTCACTCTGTAACCAGTCTGGCAGCTTCGGGTCATTGTCCATTTGGAAGACCCATTTGCGCCCAAGCTTTAACTTCCGGACTGATGTCTTCAGAATTTCCACATAATCTTCTTCCCTCATGACACCATCTATTTGGTGAAGTGCACCCGTCCCTCCCGCAGCAGAACAGCCCCACAACATGACGCTGCCGCCCCCGTGTCTCACAGTTGGGATGGTGTTCTTAGGCTTCCAAGCTTCTCCCTTTTTCCTCCAAACGTAACGATGGTCACTATGGCCAAAAAGTTCCGTTTTAGTTTGGTCAGACCACAGGACATGTCTCCAGAAATGTAGGTCTTTGTTCCTGTGGTCATTTGCAGACATTAATCTGGGTTTCTTTTGGAGTAATGGCTTCTTCCGGGCAGAGCGGTCTTTGAGCCCATGATAATACCGTCCTCGTTTCACTGTGGATAGTGACACAATCTCACCAGCTTCCACCATCATCTTCACAAGGTCTTTTGCTTTTCTTCTTGGGTTGATATGCAGATGTCGGACCAAAGCACGTTCTTCTCCGGGACACAGAAGCCGTCTCCTTCCTGAGCGGTATGACGGCCGGACATTCCCATCTTGTTTGTACTTGTACAGATGGACGAGGCGCCTTCAGGGATCTTGAAGATGCAGCCAAGGTTGAGCCAGACTTGTGCAAGTCCACAATTCTCCTCCTGATATCTTGGCTGATTTCTTTAGACTTTCCCAAGATGCTACATGAAGAAGCAGTGTGCTTCAGGTCTGCATCTAAATACATCCACAGGTGTGTCTGTAATCACCAATCAGAAGCTTCCAAACACATGACGTCATCAGAGGGGCGGTCCGGAGAGGGTTAATAGCATAGTAATCTCAGTGTATGGAAACTTTTCACTTTGCAGAAAGTAATCTCTGATTTTATGTCAGATATTGAGAAAAACCTGCAGATGTGTCTTTTTATAAAGTGTATGTAAACTTCTGGTTTCAACTGTACATAATACTGCCACACACCGAAAAACATAACAGTGCTGTACAGTGTCCAATATCTGTACAATACCCACATAATACTGCCACACAGAGAACACATAACAGTGCCGCATATATCTACAATAGTCATATAATACTGCCACACAGACAACACATAGCAGTGCCGTATATATCTACAATACCCACATAATACTGCCACACAGAGAACACATAACAGTGCCGCATATATGTACAATACCCACATAATACTGCCACACAGAGAACACATAACAGTGCCGTATATATCTACAATACCCACATAATACTGCCACACAGAGAACACATAACAGTGCCGCATATATGTACAATACCCACATAATACTGCCACACAGTGATCATATAACAGTGCTATACAGTGCCCAATATCTGTACAATACCCACATAATACTGCCACACAGACAACACATAGCAGTGCCGCATATATCTACAATACTCATATAATACTGCCACACAGACAACACATAACAGTGCCGTATATATCTACAATACCCACATAATACTGCCACACAGACAACACATAACAGTGCCGCATATATCTACAATACTCATATAATACTGCCACACAGAGAACACATAGCAATGCTATACAGTGCCAAATATCTGTACAATACCCACATAATACTGCCACACAGTGATCATATAACAGTGCTATACAGTGCCCAATATCTGTACAATACCCACATAATACTGCCACACAGAGAACCCATAACACTATCGCACCATAGTAAAAATATACCCTTGCTATTCCCCACTACAGTAGAATGAACACACTGGCATACTGTGCCTTTATAATACTACCATATTGTACCCATATAACACTGCCAAACACATGACAAAAACATAGCAAACAGATGAACACATAACATTAAGTGCATATATAATAGTGCCCTACAGTGCAGATAGTGCTGCCATGCAGTGCATACAGCGAGTGTATATAAGAACAGTATACAGTGAGCATACAGTCCTCCAGCTGGTGCTGCGCTTCTGGAGACCCCAGGCTCTACTCTGCCCCCTTCTGTCCAGGGAGTGCACTGGAGACAATGGCGAGATCTCTGCTTTGTGGGTGTCCTGGCTGCTAATAATTATCACATCTGATGAGGAGACGGATCCTGGCCCACATGCAGTTCTCGTCCACCAACTCCTTGGGCGTCCGCCTTTGTGAGAAGACATTTGGGCACACATGTATCGGGACCCCCTGATGGGAACATATGCTGGAAGCAAGGCCTAAAATTTCCACGTAAATTTCTTCCATGTGACTGGGATTAGACCCTGGTCCAACGCAGTAGGGAACTGGGAACTTCTGCGCTGGACGTTCTCAGAAATACAGAGTTATGGCTGCAGAGATCTGATCCTCATCTGTTCACCACCATTAATGGCACTGTGCCTGGACGGGCTCCTGCTCTGCACATTTCCTACACTATCTACATGGTGGCAGCTCAAGGCTGTGATCTTCTAGATCCTCACTTCTCAACCTGTGGAATACCTCATGGAGTAATGTCTCTGGTGAGTACCTTCACTTTGCTCATGCTTTTAATAGGCAGCTTTGAGTACCTCCAATGTAATTTATTTGGGTGGGGAACCTTGAGGCTTGGGAACATTGAGAATCACTGATCTACCGGACACCAGCAGATCTTCAAAAAGACGCAAAAAGAAGAAAGTCAGAGACAAGTTCCAACACTGGTGTCTATGGCCTTGTCACTACTAGCCACCAATGCCCAATAATATAAACAGGAGTGTGGGCATCACATGGGACAGTGTGGTGACCCGATTTTCTTTTTCCTAGACCGATGTGGGTCCATTCTTTGGATGGTCCATCTTCTAGATCGGTCTCTCTTCTGTGCTAATCCAAATCTGTTGTGTTTAAGGCCTGTATTACACCAACAGATTTCTGACCAATTTCTGTCCAATCCGACCAATAGTTGGTGTGTGTATAACCAAAGAGTATGTAAATGGCCATCTGACCAATGATTGGTCGGATAATATATTGGTGTAATAGCCTAATTTAAGGTGCTGAAACCTTGGAATGCAGCAAAGACTGTCCCTCCTTGTGAAGGTTATGGGCGAAGGGGATCCTTACACTCGTCATGTCTACTACTAAGGTAACAGATCCGATATGGTAGGAATGATGTGGAGGCTCAGAGATTCAGATTCTGCTTCCTGAAGACCTCCAAAAGGAACCAGGACAAACCCAGAATCTTAATGTAGAACTTGAATGATGAAATGATCCAAGACAGCTCATGAGAATCATTTTTGCTGGGATCCCCATTGTTTTCTTTGAGTGCTGTAATCCTGGGGCTCGTGAGTTCTGTAGACCTTCTTCCTCATGATTACAATACTCTGTTCAGTGCAAGGTCTTCAGGCTTCTCTTTATGATTTCTGTGACTGCCTCCACCAATGTTGTGCTGCTCATCAATGAGTTTGGTCTTGTCATGTCAGGAATACACGAAGGTCAAGGAGGGAACGGGTCACCTCAACTTGGTCACTGCTTCCTCTGATGTTCAACGGTTCTCAAACATATTCACCAGAACGGTCAAAATGTGTGATGTCAATGTGGACTCCTTCTCCACTGTCTCTTTTCTGTAGTTTCACTACAAAGGTACCAGAACAATCCTCATATCCACCAGTGATGACAACCAAGAGCTGTGACCACCCAGGCAGCACCCTTGGAATTTACCTCACTCACTTTCAATGGTGGGTCCTCATGAGTGGTCATGGCTCCAGATGCTAGTTGCTAGAAAAAATACACTCCTTAGCCCCAGTCATAGCTTCTGTCTTGGTTGGTTGTGCTGGATTGGGTCATTGTTCTCCTTCCCCCTGCCACATCGGGTTGTCAAGGCAAGTGGCGCTATTGCATGATAATAACACTGGTGGCCTCCGTAAAATCCTTGCAGATTAAGGTACACCCTATGCTTGGCAAGTGTTTTGATTCTGTTTCTGATGGTGACCTTCTTCCTGGAATATGCTCCTGTCTGATCCTTCAGATTGCTGCCTGGTTCCTGTTGTCTTGTCCTTCAGAATGTCATTTGGTTCCTGCGGTCTCATCCATCAGATTTCCACCTGATTTCTGTGGTCTCATCCTTCACATTGTCACAAGGTTCCTATGGTCTCATCCCTCACATTGTCACAAGGGTTCTCTGATCTCGTCCTTCACATCGTCACCTGGTTCCTGTGGTCTACTTCTTCAGATTGTTGACTAGTTCCTGCGGTCTCATCCATCAGATTGTCGCCTGGTTCCTCGGGTCTCATGCTTTGGATTGTCGCAAGGTACCTCTGGTCTCATCCCTCACATTGTCACAAGGGTTCTCTGATCTCGTCCTTCACATCGTCACCTGGTTCCTGTGGTCTACTTCTTCAGATTGTTGACTAGTTCCTGCGGTCTCATCCATCAGATTGTCGCCTGGTTCCTCGGGTCTCATGCTTTGGACTGTCACAAGGTACCTCTGGTCTCATCCTTCAGATTGTCACCTAGTTTCACTCCTGGTATTGACTCTTCGCCGTCTTCTGTGTATGGTTCTGTCTCCACCAGTTTGCCTTATCCCGCTCACTGTTCCACTGATGACCCCTGGCTACATTCCTGACTTCACTACATTGCACCCGGCGCCAATGGTTGTCTACCTGGAGGACCACAACGTGGGAAACCAACCAACCAAGAAAGCCCACACCTCCTTGTCTGGGTTATTAAGGGTGTAGAATGGGGAGACTCTATACCCCAGTTTAGTCAGCGCCAAATCAGCTGTGGCTTACAGGATGCATTTCTCCAGTGAGAAGAGTTCCTCAAGGCCTTTGTGGGGTTCCCCTTGGTTTGGTCATAGATTCTCTTCGCTTGATGGCAGCTACAAAATCTAGAGACTCTCTTATAGAAAGAACAGAACCACCGCTACTCACCTCAAAATACTAAGGAACCTCCCTCAGTATTCCTAATAGTCTTTTCCAACATTTGAAGAAACAATCAACATCTACAGCCCCAGCTTCTTCATTCACTATTCATATTAAACGAGTTGTCTGGTGTGGAAAGCCCACCGTCACAGCATATTCTGGGTTAATAAAGGGGGGGTCTCACCTCTTGGTCAGAGCGTAGAGCTGTTACATAAACCATCTCTTGGTGTTATAATGTATTACACAGACAATGAGAATAAGCATGGTGTAATGCCTCATCTCCCCTGCAGGGGCGCTGCAGGGAAACTGAACACTTACTGCCAAAGATTACAGCTGATCACTGGGGGTCCCAGCAGGGAAACGCTATGGGGGATCCGCTTACTGTCAAGGGACCCAAGAGATTGTCTAAGGCAAAGGACCTCTTACCCTCCTCAAAATTTCCTCATGTCCAACCAGTGAAGAAAACTGTGCTGCCCAGTTTGGGGTCCCCTTTATAATTATGGTTCCTAGATGGCAGCCACCTGCTTATCACTGGGAGTGGGGGCATTAGAGAGAGACCCTCGCCTTGTGGTGGTCCTCCGCTGTGGCTAATGGAGGGGGTTTGGAGGCTCCTTCTGTTCACTTGTCAATGGCTGATGGGTTTATACCGCTTTGTGGGTTAGTTTTGTGTTTTCCTCAGAACATGTGCGCTAAGCCCTCGTGCCTGATAGCTGCTTCTGCACGGCGAGGGGCTCAGGTAATTAGGCGCAGAGAATGTGCAGACCTGCGCTGGAGGCTACGGCTGCGCCAATTACAACTCCCAGCAGAAAGACGCGCTGCGAACACACTGAGAGTCCTTTTTTTTTTTTAAATCCTTACCTCGTAAATAACTTGTTAATGTGACTTGTGTGAGAAAGCACGGGCGATCCGTCCGGCAGGCGAGGGGTTAAAGCAATAAACTTAACAATCGAGTATGTGTTAAATGAGTCCGTGGAGAGCGCCGAGAACGCCGCCGAGCGCTTCCCCCTCCTGACCGCAGCACTTTTTATATCGACTTAAAACTCAGATGCATTAAAACTTTATGGGGCATCTCCGGGTGAAAACGCAAACACAATATTTTGGGACCAAGCAATTTGGCGACTGCAGGGTCTGCAGAACGGGTAATAAAAGGGTCGTAAGCGTCACGGTAAACAGTCGGGGTGTTTTATGGCTCAGGGCGGCCGAGGGGAAAATCCAGGGACTCCTGAAGATGGTGGCTACAAAACCTAAAGACTCCCTCATAGGAAAAACAGAACCGCCGCTCCTCACCTCGGAAAACTGAGGAACCTCCCGGGATTTCTTCATTTTTGGGTTTCCAAGTTCATGAACCTAAAATATAGAAGTAAAAAATAAATATCAAGGTCAAAATCCAGAACCTGCAAAATTCATTGGTATGTGGTATAATGGGGTGTGTATAATGTAGGTGCGGTATAATGGGGTGTGTATAATCTGGGTGCGGTATAATTGGGTGTGTATAATCTGGGTGCGGTATAATGGGGTGTGTATAATCTGGGTGCGGTATAATTGGGTGTGTATAATCTGGGTGCGGTATAATGGGGTGTGTATAATCTGGGTGCGGTATAATGGGGTGTGTATAATCTGGGTGCGGTATAATTGGGTGTGTATAATCTGGGTGCGGTATAATGGGGTGTGTATAATGTAGGTGCGGTATAATTGGGTGTGTATAATCTGGGTGCGGTATAATGGGGTGTGTATAATCTGGGTGCGGTATAATGGGGTGTGTATAATCTGGGTGCGGTATAATTGGGTGTGTATAATCTGGGTGCGGTATAATGGGGTGTGTATAATCTGGGTGCGGTATAATGGGGTGTGTATAATCTGGGTGCGGTATAATTGGGTGTGTATAATCTGGGTGCGGTATAATGGGGTGTGTATAATGTAGGTGCGGTATAATGGGGTGTGTATAATCTGGGTGCGGTATAATGGGGTGTGTATAATGTAGGTGCGGTATAATGGGGTGTGTATAATGTAGGTGCGGTATAATGGGGTGTGTATAATGTAGGTGCGGTATAATGGGGTGTGTATAATCTGGGTGCGGTATAATGGGGTGTGTATAATGTAGGTGCGGTATAATGGGGTGTGTATAATCTGGGTGCGGTATAATGGGGTGTGTATAATGTAGGTGCGGTATAATGGGGTGTGTGTAATCTGGGTGCGGTATAATGGGGTGTGTATAATGTAGGTGCGGTATAATGGGGTGTGTATAATGTAGGTGCGGTATAATGGGGTGTGTATATTCTGGGTGCGGTATAATGGGGTGTGTATAATCTGGGTGCGGTATAATGGGGTGTGTATAATCTAGGGGTGGTATAATGGGGTGTGTATAATGTAGGTGCGGTATAATGGGGCGTGTATAATCTGGGTGCGGTATAATGGGGTGTGTATAATCTGGGTGCGGTATAATGGGGTGTGTATAATGTAGGCGCGGTATAATGGGGTGTGTGTAATCTGGGTGCGGTATAATGGAGTGTGTATAATGTAGGTGCGGTATAATGGGGTGTGTATAATGTAGGCGCGGTATAATGGGGTGTGTATAATGTAGGTGCGGTATAATAGGGTGTGTATAATCTGGGGGTGGTATAATGGGGTGTGTATAATGTAGGTGCGGTATAATAGGGTGTGTATAATCTGGGTGCGGTATAATGGGGTGTGTATAATGTAGGCGCGGTATAATGGGGTGTGTATAATCTGGGTGCGGTATAATGGAGTGTGTATAATGTAGGTGCGGTATAATGGGGTGTGTGTAATCTGGGTGCGGTATAATGGGGTGTGTATAATGTAGGTGCGGTATAATGGGGTGTGTATAATGTAGGCGCGGTATAATGGGGTGTGTATAATCTGGGTGCGGTATAATGGGGTGTGTATAATCTGGGTGCGGTATAATGGGGTGTGTATAATCTGGGTGCGGTATAATGGGGTGTGTATAATGTAGGTGCGGTATAATGGGGTGTGTATAATGTAGGTGCGGTATAATGGGGTGTGTATAATGTAGGTGCGGTATAATGGGGTGTGTATAATGTAGGCGCGGTATAATGGGGTGTGTATAATGTAGGTGCGGTATAATGGGGTGTGTATAATCTGGGTGCGGTATAATGGGGTGTGTATAATGTAGGTGTGGTATAATGGGGTGTGTATAATGTAGGTGCGGTATAATGGGGTGTGTATAATGTAGGTGTGGTATAATGGGGTGTGTATAATGTAGGTGCGGTATAATGGGGTGTGTATAATGTAGGTGCGGTATATTGGGGTGTGTATAATGTAGGTGCGGTATAATGGGGTGTGTATAATGTAGGCGCGGTATAATGGGGTGTGTATAATCTGGGTGCGGTATAATAGGATGTGTATAATCTGGGTGCGGTATAATGGGGTGTGTATAATCTGGGTGCGGTATAATGGGGTGTGTATAATCTAGGGGTGGTATAATGGGGTGTGTATAATGTAGGTGCGGTATAATGGGGTGTGTATAATGTAGGTGCGGTATAATAGGATGTGCATAATCTGGGTGCGGTATAATGGGGTGTGTATAATGTAGGTGTGGTATAATGGGGTGTGTGTAATCTGGGTGCGGTATAATGGGGTGTGTATAATGTAGGCGCGGTATAATGGGGTGTGTATAATGTAGGTGCGGTATAATGGGGTGTGTATAATGTAGGCGCGGTATAATGGGGTGTGTATAATCTGGGTGCGGTATAATGGGGTGTGTATAATGTAGGTGCGGTATAATGGGGTGTGTATAATCTGGGTGCGGTATAATGGGGTGTGTATAATCTGGGTGCGGTATAATGGGGTGTGTATAATGTAGGCACGGTATAATGGGGTGTGTATAATGTAGGTGCGGTATAATGGGGTGTGTATAATCTGGGTGCGGTATAATGGGGTGTGTATAATGTAGGTGCGGTATAATGGGGTGTGTATAATGTAGGTGCGGTATAATGGGGTGTGTATAATCTGGGTGCAGTATAATGGGGTGTGTATAATGTAGGTGCGGTATAATGGGGTGTGTGTAATCTGGGTGCGGTATAATGGGGTGTGTATAATGTAGGTGCGGTATAATGGGGTGTGTATAATGTAGGCGCGGTATAATGGGGTGTGTATAATCTGGGTGCGGTATAATGGAGTGTGTATAATGTAGGTGCGGTATAATGGGGTGTGTATAATGTAGGTGCGGTATAATGGGGTGTGTATAATGTAGGCGCGGTATAATGGGGTGTGTATAATCTGGGTGCGGTATAATGGGGTGTGTATAATCTGGGTGCGGTATAATGGGGTGTGTATAATCTGGGTGCGGTATAATGGGGTGTGTATAATCTAGGGGTGGTATAATGGGGTGTGTATAATGTAGGTGCGGTATAATGGGGTGTGTATAATGTAGGTGCGGTATAATAGGGTGTGTATAATCTGGGTGCGGTATAATGGGGTGTGTATAATGTAGGTGCGGTATAATGGGGTGTGTATAATGTAGGTGCGGTATAATGGGGTGTGTATAATCTGGGTGCGGTATAATGGGGTGTGTATAATGGGGTGTGTATAATGTAGGTGCGGTATAATGGGGTGTGTATAATGTAGGTGCGGTATAATGGGGTATGTATAATCTGGGTGCGGTATAATGGGGTGTGTATAATGTAGGTGCGGTATAATGGGGTGTGTATAATGTAGGTGCGGTATAATGGGGTGTGTATAATGTAGGTGCGGTATAATGGGGTGTGTATAATGTAGGTGCGGTATAATGGGGTGTGTATAATCTAGGGGTGGTATAATGGGGTGTGTGTAATCTGGGTGCGGTATAATGGGGTGTGATATTCTGTACCTGCTCTAAAACCTTGTCCCATTGTACCAAGCTGAAGAGCCTGCGCTGGGGGCCACACACGGCTTGTTGTAGGGCCCTGGTGTGGAATTCATCTTCCTCTTGGTTCTCAACCACAAGAGCGATCTCCACCTTCCAGGATTCCTGAAATAAGAAGATCCACAGGTGAAGCTTTCATCATCATGTGACGTACCGAGCGGCCATCACTAACAGGCGGTGCAAGGGTTAATTGTGCTCTAGACCACCAGGGATGGAAACATTAACCCCTTCTCTGCTCTAGACCACCAGGGAAGGAAACATTAACCCCTTCTCTGCTCTAGACCACCAGGGAAGGAAACATTAACCCCTTCTCTGCTCTAGACCACCAGGGATGGAAACATTAACCCGTTCTCTGCTCTAGACCACCAGGGATGGAAACATTAACCCCTTCTCTGCTGTAGACAAGTAGGGATGGAAACATTAACCCCTTCTCTGCTCTAGACCACCAGGGATGGAAACATTAACCCCTTCTCTGCTCTAGACCACCAGGGATGGAAACATTAACCCCTTCTCTGCTCTAGACCAGTAGGAACCCCCTCTCTGCTCTAGACCAGTAGGAACCCCCTCTCTGCTCTAGACCAGTAGGGGTGGAAACATTAACCCCTTCTCTGTTCTAGACTATCAGAGATGCAAACATGAACCCTTTGCCCTAGATCTCCAAGGATGGTGACACTAACATCTTCACTTACCTAGACCACCAGGGATGCTGATATTAACCCCTTTTCTGCTGCAGACTACCAGGGATGCTGCTATTAACCCTAGACTACCAGGGATTATGTCATTAAATTATTATCTGGGGACCATGGTGAAGGATGAACTGGTGGCAGAGCGGAGGGAAGGTGCGAAGGTAAGAATCTCAGCTCATAAAGAAGATGGCGTCAAATCAACTCGTCTGTTACTGAATACGGCACAAGAGCTTCTGCAGTTTGGGTCGGAAACATCTATAGACGCATTAGTTAGAACTAGAGATGAGCGAATCTAAGCTGACGAAGTGGAATTTGATCCGATTTCGGGAAAAATTCAATTTGAACCGAATCCTAATTTCCTCGCACTTCGTGGTAACGAATCAAATTTTTTCCTAAAATGGCTGCTGCACGTGTGAGGACATGGAGCAAGGGACTCTGGGAAGGCGGGATCACCCACAATGCCATGCATGCAGCCAATCAGCAGCCAGCCAGCCCTGTGATGTCACAGCCCTATAAATAGCGGCAGCCATCTTGGATTCTGCCAGTTTCCAGTGCACTTAGTGCAGGGAAAGACGTCAGCGGGCGCTAGGGACAGTGCGAGGAAAGACTTTAAAACTTTTATTTTGCTGAATAGAAGTTCAGGGAAAGGACAGGGAGGAATCATTCTGCAGCGTTTATGTAGAACAGGGTTCAGTCGGGAGGTTACATCCTGGGGAATAGGAACAGAGAAGAGAAGTGCCAGGCCCTGCACAGAGGAGAGGCAGAGAAGTGCCCGGCCCTGCACAGAGGAGAGGCAGAGAAGTGCCCGGCCCTGCACAGAGGAGGGGCAGAGAAGTGCCCGGCCCTGCACAGAGGAGGGGCAGAGAAGTGCCAGGCCCTGCACAGAGGAGAGGCAGAGAAGTGCCCGGCCCTGCACAGAGGAGGGGCAGAGAAGTGCCAGGCCCTGCACAGAGGAGGGGCAGAGAAGTGCCAGGCCCTGCACAGAGGAGGGGCAGAGAAGTGCCAGGCCCTGCACAGAGGAGAGGCAGAGAAGTGCCAGGCCCTGCACAGAGGAGAGGCAGAGAAGTGCCCGGCCCTGCACAGAGGAGAGGCAGAGAAGTGCCCGGCCCTGCACAGAGGAGGGGCAGAGGCGTAAATGTTTCTGGCACAGGCAGAGGTGGCAGCAGGGTAAGGGGCCGTGGCAGCAGGGGTCGCAGCGAGAGGCCTGAGCTCCCGGTGTCATCTAGCGGTCGTGTCTTGACTGGCAACCCAGCGGTTCTTGAATGGTTGACTCTGTCAAGTGACATCAGACACCCCCAGCCAAGAGTCGGTGGGTTCGTCAGACACAACCCCTAGTTGGCATGGCCCGGGCCCTGTGCCCTCACCTGTCCTCAACCTGCCCCTGTCCTTTTCTGTTCCCTCAGCCAGAGAAGTATTATATGCTGTGGGCTCAGCTCCACTATACAGCGAGGATGAGCTACTAGAGGACAGTCAGCAGCTACTGCCCAGCCAAGATCTGGAGGAGACATCCGCCGCTTCCTCCTCTAGGTGGGCAAGTAGTGATAAGTAGAGTGGAGCTGGAGCTGGTGTTACGAGCGGTCAGGCTCCAGACCCAGAGACGGTTGAGGAGGACATCAGTGACGTGCAGACAGTACTCGATGATGATGATGATGAACGTGCTCCTGTCCAAGTTGCTGGTGCTGCAGTTCCTCCCTTTCCTAATGGTGGACTCTGCACTTTTCAGAGAACTGAGCCGAGCCGAGGTGGAGAGTCCCAAACCGTCATTTCTTTGCCAAAAAGTCAGTACCAGCCCTGCACACATATGTAGAACAGAAGGTGGGCAAGTCCTTGAGCCTGTCGGTGTCTGCCAGAGTGCACGGCAGCGCCGATGTGTGGAGCTGTAACTACGGTCAGGGACAATGCATGTCCTTTACGGCCCAGTAGGTGAATGTGGTTCCTGCGCAGCCATACCAGCAACTTGGACAGGTGGCACCGCACCTCGTTTGCCTGGGTGAACTGAGTCACACAAGGGAGAAACTGCTCTGTGTCGTTCATCAAGAAATCGAATCCTGCCTTTCTCCGCAACAACTCAAAATCGGAACCATGGTGACTGACAACGGGAAGAACATGGTGTTGGTGCTGCATCAAGGAGGGCTGAGCCATGTGCCCTACATGGCACACGTGTTCAATCTGGTTGTCAAGCGGTTCCTGAAGTCTTCCACCCATCTTCAAGACATCCTAAAAATGGCCAAGAAACTTTGCATGCACTCCAGCCACTCGTACACCGCAAAGCACACCCTCCTTGAGCTGCAGCGGCAGAACAGCGTCTCCTAACATAGGCTGATATGCAACGTTTCCACCCTCCATATGTTGGACCGACTGTATGAACAGAGAAAGGCCATAAACGATTTCTTGATGATGCAAGCGGACAGGAGTACTCCCCTGTGTAACTTCGATGTCAGCCAGTGGCAGATCATGCGTGACACCTGCCGTTTTCTCAGGCACTTTGAGGAGGCCACGTTATTTTTCAGTCGCCAGGACTATGGGATGAACAACTTCATTCCACTGCTTCATGTCCTGGAACAGATGCTGGTAAATCTGACTGTTCAGGGGACTGGAGACGTGGCGCCTAGATCTCACGGCCAAATGAGCCCTGTGGGGGCTGAACTGGAGGAGGAGGAAGAAGACATTGGAGCACAAGCAATGTGTAGCGAAATTAGAGGTTTTCTACACTGGTGACAGGAGAGGAGGAGCAAGAGCAGCCGGAGGAGCAATAGGGCGATGAGGAAGACGAGGCAGAGGACCCGGACACACCGTGGCAATATGCAGTGGAGATGGAGGCAGGGAGTCCCTCCGAGTCACTTGCACAAATGGTCCGATGCATGCTCACTTGCTTGCGTAGTGACAGCTTAATTGTCACCATTCGGCAGAGGGATGACTTCTGGCTCTCCATCTTTCTATTGTCACTATGTGGCCACTTTCATCCCCTGAAGAATCTCTGTTCTCTGCTTCAGGGAAGGTCTGATTTCTAGGCTACCAGTCCCAATTGGAATTTGAAGAATGGACATATTTAATGTTCTCTACCTCTTAGGCTGGTTTGGTTCCCCAGTTGGACCTCCATGTGTTTCGGGATGAAAGCTGTATCCTAACTGCTTGCCCTTATGGCAAAGGCTTGAAGAGAAACCTTCTTCCAGCCTTGAAGAACTCTTTTTGTAATCTGGATACCATCAAGGATAAAGAAGAACTTCAGGATAGAGCCTCATTGTCGGAAGATCCTTCAAGCCTTTCCATAGGGTCAAATGGACTCAACAAAACGGGATAAGGTTTCCTGTTTCTGAGAAGTTTTCTGGTGGAGGACACTGGTATCGGCTGGACCTTCACGCCAACATGCCGCGTGACAATCCTGATAAAGGCCCCAGTGTGTTTCCTCCAAGCCTTGCTACAGCCTGCTGAGAGTGATCCACCAGCCCTATGGAGACCACCGCCTCCTGCTCCACGGCTTCTCGCCTGGTTCCTCCCGTCGCTTGGCCTTTTTCTAGAGAACTTGTTATTTCTTCTGCAATCTGTAAGTTGGCTGGAAAATCTACGGAGCTTCAAGAAGCCAATAAAACTGAAAATCCTGGTTTCATCATCTTTTCCCTTATGGCGCGTGCCCGCCGTGCCAAGTGCTGAGGTCATCCGACTCTCACATTTGCTTCCAGATCATCTGCGAGCCGAGGGACTTTTTCTTTCTTAGCTTGTTGTGATTTACTGAATCCATATAAAACTGGCACAAAGTAAAGGAGAAGAAAGAAGACGTCTTGATGGATGAGTCTCCTCTTTGGTGGGAAATTTTGAAGCGGGAGCAGAAGACATCTCTTCTTGGCCAAGAGCAGCACTCGGTAATGAAAAATAAAGCCGCTGCGACGCTCTGCGCGTCCGGGACCGTCGTGTCAGCACAAAAGGGTCTGCTCGCTGCAGGCAACTACTTGATCAGCCGCTGTCACCTACATGAGCATTGCCATCTAATCATGTCTCTAGTCACACCCAGAGCTGCATGCAGAAGTCTGCTGGGTGTCACTAGGAATCCACTGACTCCAGCTTAGCTGCATGGTCCACTGGAGTCTGAAGAGACAGAAGATGGACTTCAGACTCCCTCAGGCTCCAAGAGACAAGGCTGCTGGACTGGAGTCACTGATCAAAGCTGTGTCCTAATGGAGCAGAGCTGCAGTGTAAAGCAGGAGATCATGTTCTGCATTATGAGGACTGATGTCAGGGGGGCTGATTCACATAGGGGGAGGCATCTTGGCACCGGTCGCTCGCACTTTATTACAAATGAAATTACTGAGTGTAAATTATGTCCTTATGATCAGGAAGGCAAGTAACACCCGGACACTTCTTCATGGAGCCTGCGCTGCGCCTGGACGGCCACCGTGTGGCGCTGTGATTCCACGCACTGTCCGCAGGGCTGAGGGACACACAATTATCCTGGTGTCGGATGATGCCATTATAAACAGGGTCTCGGGGCCCCGGGGGGGTCGATCAGGAGCCTTCAATACAATCATTGTGAAAGACTTCCAGCAGGACGCAGCTGTACGCGGCGTTAACCCTTCAGGAGCCACGCAGCCAGCTGTTTACTGGTCCAGTGCCATAAGACACACCCGCCATATACAGATGATACTATTCCATCTATTACTGCTGACAACCTGCCTGTATATCCTGTCTGAGAGGTTGTCACAGCCCCGCCCCCTGCTGATGACATCACTGATATAATGACATGTGATCAGACATGAGATCACACCCCTTATACTACAGGAACATCTATTACTGCTGACAACCTGCCTGTATATCCTGTCTGAGAGGTTGTCACAGCCCCGCCCCCTGCTGATGACATCACTGATATAATGACATGTGATCAGACATGAGATCACACACCTTATACTACAGGAACATCTATTACTGCTGACAACCTGCCTGTGTATCCTGTCTGAGAGGTTGTCACAGCCCCGCCCCTGCTGATGACATCACTGATATAATGACATGTGATCAGACATGAGATCCACACCTTATACTACAGGAACATCTATTACTGCTGACAACCTGCCTGTATATCCTGTCTGAGAGGTTGTCACAGCCCCGCCCCCTGCTGATGACATCACTGATATAATGACATGTGATCAGACATGAGATCACACACCTTATACTACAGGAACATCTATTACTGCTGACAACCTGCCTGTATATCCTGTCTGAGAGGTTGTCACAGCCCCGCCCCCTGCTGATGACATCACTGATATAATGACATGTGATCAGACATGAGATCCACACCTTATACTACAGGAACATCTATTACTGCTGACAACCTGCCTGTATATCCTGTCTGAGAGGTAGTCACAGCCCCGCCCCCTGCTGATGACATCACTGATATAATGACATGTGATCAGACATGAGATCACACCCCTTATACTACAGGAACATCTATTACTGCTGACAACCTGCCTGTATATCCTGTCTGAGAGGTAGTCACAGCCCCGCCCCCTGCTGATGACATCACTGATATAATGACATGTGATCAGACATGAGATCACACACCTTATACTACAGGAACATCTATTACTGCTGACAACCTGCCTGTATATCCTGTCTGAGAGGTAGTCACAGCCCCGCCCCCTGCTGATGACATCACTGATATAATGACATGTGATCAGACATGAGATCACACACCTTATACTACAGGAACATCTATTACTGCTGACAACCTGCCTGTATATCCTGTCTGAGAGGTAGTCACAGCCCCGCCCCCTGCTGATGACATCACTGATATAATGACATGTGATCAGACATGAGATCACACTCCTTATACTACAGGAACATCTATTACTGCTGACAACCTGCCTGTATATCCTGTCTGAGAGGTAGTCACAGCCCCGCCCCCTGCTGATGACATCACTGATATACTGACATGTGATCAGACATGAGATCACACACCTTATACTACAGGAACATCTATTACTGCTGACAACCTGCCTGTATATCCTGTCTGAGAGGTAGTCACAGCCCCGCCCCCTGCTGGTGACATCACTGATATAATGACATGTGATCAGACATGAGATCACACACCTTATACTACAGGAACATCTATTACTGCTGACAACCTGCCTGTATATCCTGTCTGAGAGGTAGTCACAGCCCCGCCCCCTGCTGGTGACATCACTGATATAATGACATGTGATCAGACATGAGATCCACACCTTATACTACAGGAACATCTATTACTGCTGACAACCTGCCTGTATATCCTGTCTGAGAGGTAGTCACAGCCCCGCCCCCTGCTGGTGACATCACTGATATAATGACATGTGATCAGACATGAGATCACACACCTTATACTACAGGAACATCTATTACTGCTGACAACCTGCCTGTATATCCTGTCTGAGAGGTAGTCACAGCCCCGCCTCCTGCTGATGACATCACTGATATAATGACATGTGATCAGACATGAGATCACACACCTTATACTACAGGAACATCTATTACTGCTGACAACCTGCCTGTATATCCTGTCTGAGAGGTAGTCACAGCCCCGCCCCCTGCTGATGACATCACTGATATAATGACATGTGATCAGACATGAGATCCTCACACCTTATACTACAGGAACATCTATTACTGCTGACAACCTGCCTGTATATCCTGTCTGAGAGGTAGTCACAGCCCCGCCCCCTGCTGATGACATCACTGATATGACATGTGATCAGACATGAGATCACACACCTTATACTACAGGAACATCTATTACTGCTGACAACCTGCCTGTGTATCCTGTCTGAGAGGTAGTCACAGCCCCGCCCCCTGCTGATGACATCACTGATATAATGACATGTGATCAGACATGAGATCACACCCCTTATACTACAGGAACATCTATTACTGCTGACAACCTGCCTGTATATCCTGTCTGAGAGGTAGTCACAGCCCCGCCCCCTGCTGATGACATCACTGATATAATGACATGTGATCAGACATGAGATCACACACCTTATACTACAGGAACATCTATTACTGCTGACAACCTGCCTGTATATCCTGTCTGAGAGGTAGTCACAGCCCCGCCCCCTGCTGATGACATCACTGATATAATGACATGTGATCAGACATGAGATCACACACCTTATACTACAGGAACATCTATTACTGCTGACAACCTGCCTGTATATCCTGTCTGAGAGGTAGTCACAGCCCCGCCCCCTGCTGATGACATCTCTGATATAATGACATGTGATCAGACATGAGATCACACACCTTATACTACAGGAACATCTATTACTGCTGACAACCTGCCTGTATATCCTGTCTGAGAGGTTGTCACAGCCCCGCCCCCTGCTGATGACATCACTGATATACTGACATGTGATCAGACATGAGATCACACCTTATACTACAGGAACATCTATTACTGCTGACAACCTGCCTGTATATCCTGTCTGAGAGGTAGTCACAGCCCCGCCCCCTGCTGATGACATCACTGATATAATGACATGTGATCAGACATGAGATCCACACACCTTATACTACAGGAACATCTATTACTGCTGACAACCTGCCTGTATATCCTGTCTGAGAGGTAGTCACAGCCCCGCCCCCTGCTGATGACATCACTGATATAATGACATGTGATCAGACATGAGATCACACACCTTATACTACAGGAACATCTATTACTGCTGACAACCTGCCTGTATATCCTGTCTGAGAGGTAGTCACAGCCCCGCCCCCTGCTGATGACATCACTGATATACTGACATGTGATCAGACATGAGATCCACACCTTATACTACAGGAACATCTATTACTGCTGACAACCTGCCTGTATATCCTGTCTGAGAGGTAGTCACAGCCCCGCCCCCTGCTGATGACATCACTGATATACTGACATGTGATCAGACATGAGATCACACACCTTATACTACAGGAACATCTATTACTGCTGACAACCTGCCTGTATATCCTGTCTGAGAGGTAGTCACAGCCCCGCCCCCTGCTGATGACATCACTGATATGACATGTGATCAGACATGAGATCACACACCTTATACTACAGGAACATCTATTACTGCTGACAACCTGCCTGTATATCCTGTCTGAGAGGTAGTCACAGCCCCGCCCCCTGCTGATGACATCACTGATATAATGACATGTGATCAGACATGAGATCACACACCTTATACTAAAGGAACATCTATTACTGCTGACAACCTGCCTGTATATCCTGTCTGAGAGGTAGTCACAGCCCCGCCCCCTGCTGATGACATCACTGATATAATGACATGTGATCAGACATGAGATCACACACCTTATACTACAGGAACATCTATTACTGCTGACAACCTGCCTGTATATCATGTCTGAGAGGTAGTCACAGCCCCGCCCCCTGCTGATGACATCACTGATATAATGACATGTGATCAGACATGAGATCACACACCTTATACTACAGGAACATCTATTACTGCTGACAACCTGCCTGTGTATCCTGTCTGAGAGGTAGTCACAGCCCCGCCCCCTGCTGATGACATCACTGATATAATGACATGTGATCAGACATGAGATCACACACCTTATACTACAGGAACATCTATTACTGCTGACAACCTGCCTGTATATCCTGTCTGAGAGGTAGTCACAGCCCCGTTTCCTGCTGATGACATCACTGATATAATGACATGTGATCAGACATGAGATCACACACCTTATACTACAGGAACATCTATTACTGCTGACAACCTGCCTGTATATCCTGTCTGAGAGGTAGTCACAGCCCCGCCCCTGCTGATGACATCACTGATATAATGACATGTGATCAGACATGAGATCACACACCTTATACTACAGGAACATCTATTACTGCTGACAACCTGCCTGTATATCCTGTCTGAGAGGTAGTCACAGCCCCGCCCCCTGCTGATGACATCACTGATATACTGACATGTGATCAGACATGAGATCACACACCTTATACTACAGGAACATCTATTACTGCTGACAACCTGTCTGTATATCCTGTCTGAGAGGTAGTCACAGCCCCGCCCCCTGCTGATGACATCACTGATATAATGACATGTGATCAGACATGAGATCACACACCTTATACTACAGGAACATCTATTACTGCTGACAACCTGCCTGTATATCCTGTCTGAGAGGTAGTCACAGCCCCGCCCCTGCTGATGACATCACTGATATAATGACATGTGATCAGACATGAGATCACACACCTTATACTACAGGAACATCTATTACTGCTGACAACCTGCCTGTATATCCTGTCTGAGAGGTAGTCACAGCCCCGCCCCCTGCTGATGACATCACTGATATAATGACATGTGATCAGACATGAGATCACACCCCTTATACTACAGGAACATCTATTACTGCTGACAACCTGCCTGTGTATCCTGTCTGAGAGGTTGTCAGCCCCTGGCTCAGTAGCGCCCCCTGCAGAGGAGATGGAGGAGACACATTACAATTTGGAAGAGTTGGCTATGAAAGCTGAGTGACAACCATTATAGCTCCCATGAGGGCTGACAACCAAATTTTCACTAATGACAAATCTGCAGGGTGGTTGTCGGAGCAGCCATATTGGTTGTCACCCAGCTTTCCCAGATGAAGAAACTGGCAATGAAAGGTTAATAGAGCAGCCTGAAGTGGCCGGGTATTTACACAGCACATGGAAACCTCGCCGAGATTCACGAGGTGACAATCACTCGTCTCGTGTGCGGACGGCGGGGGACGCGCTCCGCTCCAAACATGTAAAATGCATCTATTCTTCCACAGAGCGCGGCGGCTCGGGCGAATCCGCTCCCTCACCAGGATTTTCCAGCACAACTGCCAAGGTCGTAACTGGAACAGGCGGCGCTGCTGGCGCATACCTCAGGGAGCGTGACACCGAGAGGGGGGCGCCCCGAAATACAATGCAAAGAGAAACCCACCTGCCGGCAGAGAGGACACGCCGCCCTCCAGACACTGCCCATCGGGGGGCGCAAGACCCCAAACATTCACCCCAACCTAATATTTCTCACAGCTGAGGGTTTGTTACAATTGCATCCTCTTTGAGATTAACCTCCTGGACTCCAGGCTGATACACTGTAACAAACCAGCAGGAGAGGAGTGGGATCAGCCCTGCCAGGGGATTGAGCTCACAGAGGACTGTGTAGACTGGACACCACTGTAACAAACCACCAGCTGTGAGCAGTGATAGCTCAGGGCGGCTTCTCAGAGGATGTTTGCTAACAGCAAGCAGAGATCTTGACATTTGTCAACTAGACTAGTCTGTGGATGTAAAGGGAGCTCCCATTCACTGACAGCAAACATGACATGGTGAGCAGCTGAAGCACAGGGTCTACAAGAAAGCTGCAGAACATCTCATCCCGCGGAGCCGCGACCACAGCCCCGTCTGCGTCTATTGTAAGAAAGTCTATACAACTATGGAAACGGTAGATTAGTTTATAATCAATTTATTATTTTATAATCAAATGTAGCAAAAAATCAGGAAAAAAACCCTCAGTGAGGTGCAGTCATACACAGCCGTCAGCAGGTGGCGCTATACAGTGTACAGCACGGCTCCTGCCTGGTGGTGGCAGCACTGAGCAAAGTGCATTATGGAACAGGAGGACCTTATAGCAGGGATGAGCCCACAACCCACAGTCCCTACAATCCCCCCAACCCCTAGTCTCTGCAGTTCCCCAGTTGTCACGGTCCCCCCCAGTCTCCACGGTCCCCCCCAGTCCCTACAATCCCCCCAACCCCCAGTCTCCACAGTCCCCATAGCCCCCCAGTCTCCAGAGTCCCCCCAGTCCCTACAATCCCCCCAACCCCCAGTCTCTGCAGTCCCTGAGTTGTCCCAGTCCCTACAACCCCCCCCAACCCCCAGTCTCCACAGTCCCCATATCCCCCCCAGTCTCCAGAGTCCCCCCAGTCCCTACAATCCCCCAGTCTCTGCAGTCCCCATAGCCCCACTAGTCTCCACAGTCCCCATAGCCCCCCCAGTCCCTACAATCCCCCCCAACCCCCAGTTTCCACAGTCCCCATAGCCCCCCAGTCTCCAGAGTCCCCCCAGTCCCTACAATCCCCCCAACCCCCAGTCTTTGCAGTCCCCCAGTTGTCACGGTCCCCCCAGTCCCTACAATCCCCCAACCCCCAGTCTCTGCAGTCCCCATAGCCCCCCCCAGTCTCCACAGTCCCCCCAGTCCCTACAATCCCCCCAACCCCCAGTCTCTGCAGTCCCCATAGCCCCCCCAGTCTCCACAGACCGCCCCAGTCCCTACAATCCCCCCAACCCCCAGTCTCTGCAGTCCCCATAGCCCCCCCCAGTCTCCACAGTCCCCCCAGTCCCTACAATCCCCCCAACCCCCAGTCTCTGCAGTCCCCATAGCCCCCCCAGTCTCCACAGACCGCCCCAGTCCCTACAATCCCCCCAACCCCCAGTCTCTGCAGTCCCCATAGCCCCTCCAGTCTCCACAGACCGCCCCAGTCCCTACAATCCCCCCAACCCCCAGTCTCTGCAGTCCCCATAGCCCCCCCCCAGTCTCCACAGCCCCCCCCCCCAACCCACAGTCCCCCCCCCTTACCCCCAAGTCCCTACCATTGCACACATTACACAGTGATGGAAACCGCCATCCAGGCCGGTAATCACTCATGACCCCAGCCTGTGACTAAAGTCCTGGGAAAATAGGTAAAACCTGATTGTTTTGTGGCCACTTTGTAAATTAATGGAAATATTTCTTAAATCTGTCATTAAAAAATGGTAGTTACTGCCACATAAAACCCTGCAGTTTCCACACCGTCCACCAGGCGGACACCTCCTGTATTGTACAACCTGCTTATCGGCTCCGTTCAGTCTTTGCGTTTCGCGCGGGTGAAATAAATTTTGATGCGTTTTTCACTGAAGCCCCATTCACTTCTATGGGGCCAGGGCTGCGTGAAAAGGCAGATTATAGATGAATGCGCCGGGGTTCAGTGCGGGCGCTGGGCGCTCACTTCACGCATCTCCCCTGCACGGAAAACTCGCTCAAGTGAAAGGGGCTAAATGTTGAGACGAAGCATCCCAGAAGGATGACGGTATATATATGTGTACTGCTGGAGACTAGATAGGCAGGAATCCTCCCCTGAGAGCTTCTATCAGCAGAGTAAGGACTCCTGCACACCGCCGCTGTGTCCCCGGAACAGATGCACAGCGTTTGTGTACCCCAGAGGGGGGTTAGAATAACTGAAGTGCGGGTTTACTGTGCTGCTGGAGACTAGACGGGCAGGATTACACCACTGACAGCAGCAGCAGCAACAAAAATCTAAAAGATAAATAATACAGAAATAAAATATCTAAATGATACAACATAAAAAAAATAAATCAAAGATAACAACAAAAATCTAAAACAATAAAATCGAGAAAAAAAAAAATATAGATATAAAATATCTAAAACATATTTTTATAAATCAAAAATATTGCCATAAAATCTAAAAAAATCTAATAAAAGAAATAGATACATAAAACATCAAAAATACACAACAAAGTAAAAATAGACACAAAATATAAAAGAAAATGTATATAATAAAATAAAAATAATATAGACAAAAAGAAGGGCTGCAGTATAAATCAAGGGCAGCCATTCACCAGTCTCACTGTGGGGGGAGGGGTGAATGAATCCCCTTGGATTTACACCGGAGCGCTGCTGCCCTTCCTTTTTGTTTTTCCATTTGGGGTTTCTGCGTCTTGAGTCGGATTCCCGCGTCTTACATTGTAATCCAGACGCTGAATGTATGAAAAATACAGTAAAAATAGGTGAAAAATAGACCCAGAAAATATAAAAAACTAAATAATAAAATGGAAAGGAAATAAACGATACTTTTAATATATAAATTTTTTTTGAAAAAGATCAAAAATATAAACAAAATTGTAAACACAACCTAAAAGGGAAACATAAACAGAAAATCTAAAATATATGAAGTTGAAAAATAGTAAAAAAAATATATATATATAAACTAAACAAACAAATATAAACTAAATGTAATACGAGTAAAAATCCTGAAATGGCTGTAGATATGGAGCCGCTGCTCCGGCTGGGGCCACCGTGGGGAGTCGGCCAACCTGGGGGCCACAGATGGGTCCAGCTGGCTTGCGGGAGACGTGTGACTGACGTGTTATTGCAGGATACGCGGATAAATCCCCCGTTTTGTAGGATGTTTTATCTGGCGGTTAGAGGGCGAGGGGGCAGCGACTGTGCGATCATCGTGTTTTATACATTGATATTTGTGTTGTGCTTATTCTCCAATCATCTGATGCCGGATCGGGGTCTTTTCAAGTCTCCCGATGATTTGTAGCCGCCTGCTTCTCATAAAGTAATGGGGGGGATAATGAGGAACAGAGCCCCCCCCCCCCCGCAGGGTCCGATCCTGGCGGAGAAAGGTCTATTTACAGCAATTCACACAGCACTAAAAAAGGGGCGATCTGCTGGTAACCGTGGGAGACGCGCAGACCCTGGCACGGCGGAGGCATTCTCCTGGGGGGCTGAGCAGACACATTCTTCAGCTGAGATGTCACATCCCAGAGCGACAGGACCCCAGAAAAACACTGCGCTGTAAGATGGCGGAGATCTCAAAGGGTGACTCCGCCTGTGGCCTGCGTCTCTGCGCTGTCCATCATATCAAGGCCTCATGTTTGTTTCCGTGTCCGTTACGTTTTTTTTTTTGCGGCTAGGATGCAGACCCATTCATTATAATGGGTCCGCAAAAAATGCGGACAGCACATCCGTGTGTCTGTTCCGTAGCCCCGCCAAACACAATAGAAAATGTCCTATTCTTGTCCGTTATAGGCATTTTATGGATCCACAAAAAAAAACGGATGGCATATGGATGTCATCCGTTTTTTTTTTCGCGGACAGCAAAACACATACGGTAGTGTACATGTAGCCTAAGCCTCATGTTACATATGACAGGGGCGGGGCTGTGACAACCTGTCCATCATATTAAGCCTCATGTTACATATGACAGGGGCGGGGCTGTGACAACCTGTCCATCATATTAAGCCTCATGTTACATATGACAGGGGCGGGGCTGTGACAACCTGTCCATCATATAAAGGGCTCATGTTACATATGACAGGGGCGGGGCTGTGACAACCTGTCCATCATATAAAGGGCTCATGTTACATATGACAGGGGCGGGGCTGTGACAACCTGTCCATCATATTAAGCCTCATGTTACATATGACAGGGGCGGGGCTGTGACAACCTGTCCATCATATTAAGCCTCATGTTACATATGACAGGGGCGGGGCTGTGACAACCTGTCCATCATATAAAGGGCTCATGTTACATATGACAGGGGCGGGGCTGTGACAACCTGTCCATCATATTAAGCCTCATGTTACATATGACAGGGGCGGGGCTGTGACAACCTGTCCATCATATAAAGGGCTCATGTTACATATGACAGGGGCGGGGCTGTGACAACCTGTCCATCATATAAAGGGCTCATGTTACATATGACAGGGGCGGGGCTGTGACAACCTGTCCATCATATTAAGCCTCATGTTACATATGACAGGGGCGGGGCTGTGACAACCTGTCCATCATATAAAGGGCTCATGTTACATATGACAGGGGCGGGGCTGTGACAACCTGTCCATCATATTAAGGCCTCTTTCACACTACAGTATGTCCATTTCAGTGTTTTGCGTTCCGTTTTTCACGGATCCGTTGTCCCGTTTTTGGGCTCCGTTGTGTCTCCGTTTCGGTTCCGTTTTTCCATTCCGTTTTTCCGTATGGCATATACAGTATACAGTAATTACATAGAGAAAATTGGGCTGGGCATAACATTTTCAATAGATGGTTCAGCAAAAAACGGAACGGAAACGGAAGACATACGGATGCATTTCCGTATGTGTTCAGTTTTTTTTGCGGACCCATTGACTTGAATGGAGCCAAGCACCGTGATTTGCGGACAAGAATAGGACATGTTCTATCTTTTCACGGCACGGAAATACTGAAATACTGAAACGGAATGCACACGGAGACACTTCAGTATTTTTTGCTTAACCATTGAAATGAATGGTTCAGTATATGTTCCGTATACTGAACGCAAAATACTGTAGTGTGAAAGAGGCCTAAGCCTCATGTTACATATGACAGGGGCGGGGCTGTGACAACCTGTCCATCATATTAAGCCTCATGTTACATATGACGGGGGCGGGGCTGTGACAACCTGTCCATCATATTAAGCCTCATGATACATATGACAGGGGCGGGGCTGTGACAACCTGTCCATCATATAAAGGGCTCATGTTACATATGACAGGGGCGGGGCTGTGACAACCTGTCCATCATATAAAGGGCTCATGTTACATATGACAGGGGCGGGGCTGTGACAACCTGTCCATCATATTAAGCCTCATGTTACATATGACAGGGGCGGGGCTGTGACAACCTGTCCATCATATTAAGCCTCATGTTACATATGACAGGGGCGGGGCTGTGACAACCTGTCCATCATATAAAGGGCTCATGTTACATATGACAGGGGCGGGGCTGTGACAACCTGTCCATCATATTAAGCCTCATGTTACATATGACGGGGGCGGGGCTGTGACAACCTGTCCATCATATTAAGCCTCATGTTACATATGACAGGGGCGGGGCTGTGACAACCTGTCCATCATATAAAGGGCTCATGTTACATATGACAGGGGCGGGGCTGTGACAACCTGTCCATCATATTAAGCCTCATGTTACATATGACGGGGGCGGGGCTGTGACAACCTGTCCATCATATAAAGGGCTCATGTTACATATGACAGGGGCGGGGCTGTGACAACCTGTCCATCATATAAAGGGCTCATGTTACATATGACAGGGGCGGGGCTGTGACAACCTGTCCATCATATTAAGCCTCATGTTACATATGACAGGGGCGGGGCTGTGACAACCTGTCCATCATATAAAGGGCTCATGTTACATATGACAGGGGCGGGGCTGTGACAACCTGTCCATCATATTAAGTCTCATGTTACATATGACAAGGGCGGGGCTGTGACAACCTGTCCATCATATAAAGGGCTCATGTTACATATGACAGGGGCGGGGCTGTGACAACCTGTCCATCATATAAAGGGCTCATGTTACATATGACAGGGGCGGAGCTGTGACAACCTGTCCATCATATAAAGGGCTCATGTTACATATGACAGGGGCGGGGCTGTGACAACCTGTCCATCATATTAAGCCTCATGTTACATATGACGGGGCGGGGCTGTGACAACCTGTCCATCATATTAAGCCTCATGTTACATATGACGGGGCGGGGCTGTGACAACCTGTCCATCATATAAAGGGCTCATGTTACATATGACAGGGGCGGAGCTGTGACAACCTGTCCATCATATAAAGGGCTCATGTTACATATGACAGGGGCGGAGCTGTGACAACCTGTCCATCATATTAAGCCTCATGTTACATATGACAGGGGCGGGGCTGTGACAACCTGTCCATCATATAAAGGGCTCATGTTACATATGACAGGGGCGGGGCTGTGACAACCTGTCCATCATATTAAGCCTCATGTTACATATGACGGGGGCGGGGCTGTGACAACCTGTCCATCATATTAAGCCTCATGATACATATGACAGGGGCGGGGCTGTGACAACCTGTCCATCATATAAAGGGCTCATGTTACATATGACAGGGGCGGGGCTGTGACAACCTGTCCATCATATAAAGGGCTCATGTTACATATGACAGGGGCGGGGCTGTGACAACCTGTCCATCATATTAAGCCTCATGTTACATATGACAGGGGCGGGGCTGTGACAACCTGTCCATCATATTAAGCCTCATGTTACATATGACAGGGGCGGGGCTGTGACAACCTGTCCATCATATAAAGGGCTCATGTTACATATGACAGGGGCGGGGCTGTGACAACCTGTCCATCATATTAAGCCTCATGTTACATATGACGGGGGCGGGGCTGTGACAACCTGTCCATCATATTAAGCCTCATGTTACATATGACAGGGGCGGGGCTGTGACAACCTGTCCATCATATAAAGGGCTCATGTTACATATGACAGGGGCGGGGCTGTGACAACCTGTCCATCATATTAAGCCTCATGTTACATATGACGGGGGCGGGGCTGTGACAACCTGTCCATCATATAAAGGGCTCATGTTACATATGACAGGGGCGGGGCTGTGACAACCTGTCCATCATATAAAGGGCTCATGTTACATATGACAGGGGCGGGGCTGTGACAACCTGTCCATCATATTAAGCCTCATGTTACATATGACAGGGGCGGGGCTGTGACAACCTGTCCATCATATAAAGGGCTCATGTTACATATGACAGGGGCGGGGCTGTGACAACCTGTCCATCATATTAAGTCTCATGTTACATATGACAAGGGCGGGGCTGTGACAACCTGTCCATCATATAAAGGGCTCATGTTACATATGACAGGGGCGGGGCTGTGACAACCTGTCCATCATATAAAGGGCTCATGTTACATATGACAGGGGCGGAGCTGTGACAACCTGTCCATCATATAAAGGGCTCATGTTACATATGACAGGGGCGGAGCTGTGACAACCTGTCCATCATATTAAGCCTCATGTTACATATGACGGGGCGGGGCTGTGACAACCTGTCCATCATATTAAGCCTCATGTTACATATGACGGGGCGGGGCTGTGACAACCTGTCCATCATATAAAGGGCTCATGTTACATATGACAGGGGCGGAGCTGTGACAACCTGTCCATCATATAAAGGGCTCATGTTACATATGACAGGGGCGGAGCTGTGACAACCTGTCCATCATATTAAGCCTCATGTTACATATGACAGGGGCGGGGCTGTGACAACCTGTCCATCATATAAAGGGCTCATGTTACATATGACAGGGGCGGGGCTGTGACAACCTGTCCATCATATAAAGGGCTCATGTTACATATGACAGGGGCGGGGCTGTGACAACCTGTCCATCATATAAAGGGCTCATGTTACATATGACAGGGGCGGAGCTGTGACAACCTGTCCATCATATTAAGTCTCATGTTACATATGACAAGGGCGGGGCTGTGACAACCTGTCCATCATATAAAGGGCTCATGTTACATATGACAGGGGCGGGGCTGTGACAACCTGTCCATCATATAAAGGGCTCATGTTACATATGACAGGGGCGGAGCTGTGACAACCTGTCCATCATATAAAGGGCTCATGTTACATATGACAGGGGCGGAGCTGTGACAACCTGTCCATCATATTAAGCCTCATGTTACATATGACGGGGCGGGGCTGTGACAACCTGTCCATCATATAAAGGGCTCATGTTACATATGACAGGGGTGGGGCTGTGACAACCTGTCCATCATATAAAGGGCTCATGTTACATATGACAGGGGCGGGGCTGTGACAACCTGTCCATCATATAAAGGGCTCATGTTACATATGACAGGGGCGGGGCTGTGACAACCTGTCCATCATATTAAGCCTCATGTTACATATGACAGGGGCGGGGCTGTGACAACCTGTCCATCATATAAAGGGCTCATGTTACATATGACAGGGGTGGGGCTGTGACAACCTGTCCATCATATAAAGGGCTCATGTTACATATGACAGGGGCGGGGCTGTGACAACCTGTCCATCATATAAAGGGCTCATGCACACGAACGTATGGCTTTTTCAGTGTTTTGCTGTCCGTTTTTTAGGGATCCGTTGTTCCGTTTTTTGTTTCCGTTTCCTTTCCGTTTTTCCGTTCCGTTTTTCCGTATGCCATATACAGTATACAGTAATTACATAGAAAAAATTGGGCTGGGCATAACATTTTTAATAGATGGTTCCGCAAAAACGGAACAGATACGGAAGTCATACAGATGCATTTTCGTATGTGTTCCGTTTTTTTTGTGAACCCATTGACTTGAATGGAGCCACGGAACGTGATTTGCGGGCAATAATAGGACATGTTCTATCTTTCAACGGAACGAAATTACAGAAACGGAATGCATACGGAGTACATTCCGTTTTTTTTGCGGAACCATTGAAATGAATAGTTCCGTATACGGACCGTATACGGAACGCAAAAAAAAGGCCTGTAAACGGGAAAAAAAAGTATTTTCTCCAAGGCCACTTTAAGTTCCCAGTCCGCCCCGGATCCTGCGTCTGTCTGATTCGAGGGCTCCGTGTCCGCGGCGGCGGGAAATGTGTGAGAACCAACGTCACCGCCGAGAGGAAAAATCACCTGAAACTGCAAGAAATCCATCTCATCCGCGGGCGGCGATTCCGCCTGTCACTGCTCATTACACGTCTGCAGAGCGTTTCCTCTCCTTGTAGGAGCCGCGCTCAGGTTACCGGAGACGCCCTCTGTTTTCTTAAAAAATAATTAAAGAAGAAAAAAACATTAACCCCCCGCATGCCGGAGGGGTGGAACAATGGCGGCAAGGATACGGTGCGGAGTCCCTGAGAACGCTGGTGTTCGGTTGCACACTTATCCCATGACATTCCTGCGTTTTCAGAGACATAATTCCGGAACGTATATGAGATATAAGCTCCGGCCGCACTGTGGACGGCCACAGATTACATTACAGGTTCTCACAGTCCAGAACTAACCGGCCAGGAAGCCGAGAGAGCGTGAGATGTAACATCTCCGACACGGCTCTGCATCCTCCCATCTTCTGCGTTTTCATCAGGGAACATGTCCTACACTGTCAGGGTCAACATGTTCTGGGAACGTGAGCATAAGTTCTAAAGAACATGTCCTCCATAGTCATGGGTTCTGCGTGTTTATGAGGAGTACATGTTCTGGGAGAAAAGGCTGTAGAGTTCTGCATCTCCATGAAAGAACATGTCTTCCATAGTCATGGGTTCTGCGTGTTTATGAGGAGTACATGTTCTGGATGAGGAACTGTAGAGTTCTGCATCTCCATGAAAGAACATGTCTTCCATAGTCATGGGTTCTGTGTGTTCATAGGGGAGCATGTTCTGGATGAGGAGCTGTAGAGTTCTGCATCTCCTTTCCACGTTCTAGAAGAAAGAGCCATATGTGTTCTGGACCTTCACATGTTCTGCACCATTGAATGCACATGTTCTGAAGGTTTATGGGGAACATGCTCTACTTGGTTGAAGGTCAGTGTGTTCTCCATGAAAGAACATGTCCTTTATATTTATGGGTTCTGTGTGTTCATGAGGAGCATGTTCTGGATGAGGAGCTGTAGAGTTCTGCATCTCCTTTCCACGTTCTAGAAGAAAGAGCCATATGTGTTCTGGACCTTCACATGTTCTGCACCATTGAATGCACATGTTCTGAAGGTTTATGGGGAACATGCTCTACTTGGTTGAAGGTCAGTGTGTTCTCCATGAAAGAACATGTCCTCCACAGTTATGTCCACGATGAGGAGCACATGTACTGGGACTGTGATCTGTAGAGTTCTGCATCTTTACCAGATGTTCTGCAGGTTCAGGACAGTAGGGTCGTGAACGTTCAGTGTGGTTGAGGGAGAACGTTCAGTATGTTTTCTGGACCTTCACGTTTTCTGCCCCATTGAATGCAAATGTTCTGAGGGTTTATGGGGAACATGCTCTACTTGGTCAGTGTGTTCTCCATGAAGGAACATGTTCTTCACGCTCAGGGAGAGGATCTATTAGGCAGCACATGGTGGTGTAATTATAGGGGGTGGTCTAATACCTGAGGGGGTCCAAAGGCCTCTGGTGACATCACAGGACACCAGCACATGGGCCTCTGGTACAAATTTTGGACTGTGGACCATGAGCTTTAAATAATGGGGACTGTATGTTCTGCTGGATCTGGGAGAGCGAGCAATCTTCTGCATCAAGATGTTCTGCAGACTCCGTGCCTCATACATGCTAATGTGGTGCATGTTCTACACGTATGAAGGAGTATGTGCTCTGCATGATCTCAGTGAGCTTTGTGTGTTCTGCATAGAGGAAGGCCTCCGACACACTAATCTCTGGTACCTACAGGGGTCTACATGGACCAGTGGTCTTCAAACTGTGACTCCGGATTTTGCAGAACTACAACACCCAACATACACTGACATGATGGGACAAATCCTCCGTGGGAGAGCAGATCGTTGCTTTTCCGCACCTTCACCTGCCGACCTGGAGGATTCTGGGTGCCCCTCCAGGGACTCAAAAAGTGTTCAGCTCCTTCCGTCTCACCCGTCGCGTCCTCTCCTCCTCTCGTCTCCTCTTCTGCTTTCATTTTATACGATAACACGCATTTATAAAAGGAAAAAAAAAAATTAAAACATTTTCCGTTATTCCTAAAGTGAAGCTGACGGCGGCGGCTGCCGTAGAGCAAAGTGACCCCGAGGAGCATCTGTGGGGGGATTAAAGAGAAGGAAGATATCGTATGTTCTGCCTCAATCCCGAGCTCCAGGCCGGGGGGCTCATACATTACGCGGCCGCTCAGACGTGTCCGCACAAAGCGATGAAAGCGGCCGAGCTTTGTAGTAACAGAGCAACAATCACCGGGATTACATCTAAAAACCAGAGCCGCCAAATCCTGGCCGCCGCGCCATGTTTATCTCCTACAGGTTAGGCTGCGCGCCATCACACGGCCATCTGCGGGGCTATCCACCTGGCAGTTTATTTGTGAAAAACAGATGTAAAAAAAAAAAAATAGAATGTGTTCCATCTTGTCCGTTTTTCACTGACCGCCTGCACCCGTACTATTTTAACGTCTGTTTCTCGGGAAAGGCATCAGTGAAAAAACATCGTTAATAATTGACGGTTTATCCGTTTTTCACTGTCGTGTGCGAGTAGCCCAAGGGGTGGTTTGTAGTTCATAGTTATAGTTTTACAGAATTTCGTTTATAGATTATATAAGATATGATGAAAAATCTAACAATCAGCAAAAAAAAAAAAAAAATGAAAAAATCTAAAACGCAGCATAAAAAATGTCAAAAAGAATCTAAGAAGCAGCAAAAAAATATAATTTCAAAATCTAAAACGCAGCATAAAAAATGTCAAAAAGAATCTAAGAAGCAGCAAAAAAATATAATTTCAAAATCTAAAACGCAGCATAAAAAATGTCAAAAAGAATCTAAGAAGCAGCAAAAAAATATAATTTCAAAATCTAAAACGCAGCATAAAAAAATTCAAAAAAATCTAAGAAGCAGCAAAAAAAGTAAAAAATAAAAGAGTCCAACAAGGAGCAAAAAATAAATGACAAAAAATCTAAAATGCAGCATAAAAAATGTAAAAAGAAATTAACAAATAGCATTAAAAAAACATTTAACAAGCAGCACATATAAATAAAAACAAAACAACAAAAATAAATGAAAAAAAACAACAACAACTTACAAGCAGCATAAAAAACATTTAAATATCTAACGGGAAGCGTTAAAAAAATCTAACAATCAGCAAAAAACTAAACAACAAGCAGCAAATAGAAGAAGGAAACAACGTTTCACAAGCGGCAAAAATTAAGAAAAATAAATAAAAAATCTACCAAGAAGCAGCAAGAAAATCAATAAAGCTGCCGCGACGAGCGGTGAAGATCAGATCGGCCGAGGAGAGGAAATCTCAAACTAATTTAAAGAAAATGTGAGGTGAAAAAAGGATGAAATGAGGCAAATATCGGGGAAGAAGTAAAATGTCATGAAAACATCTCTTCCTCCGCCGGACCCGGGAATCTGGGGCAAGAGACGACGCCCGGTGCGGGTGTGAGGGGGGAGGGGGGACACCCGCAGGACCCTCCCGCCTCAGCTCACGGGTCTCTCCGGGGCTTCAGGCGGCGACGGAGAAGCGACAATTTATTCCCATCATTTCTGGCAAATTTCGGCTGCGACAACCGAGAACTGACTGCGGGGTCATCATCGGGGCTGAGATAGTAATGTACATATTATATAGGGGGTATCATGTATATATTATATATGGGGGGTATAATGTACATATCATCTGGGGGGGTATAATGTATATATTATATATGGGGGGTATAATGTACATATCATCTGGGGGGGTATAATGTACATATTATATAGGGGGTATCATGTATATATTATATGGGGGGGTATAATGTACATATCATCTGGGGGATATAATGTACATACATGGGGGGATATAATGTACATACATGGGGGATATAATGTACATATTATATATAGGGGATATAATGTACATACATGGGGGGATATAATGTACATATCATATGGGGGGTATAATGTACATATCATCGGGGGGGTATAATGTATATATATGGGGGGATATAATGTACATATCACATGGGGGGCTGAATGGTGGTGCAGAGGTAATAATATAGGGAGGGGGTAATGTACAGAAAATATGACATATATAGGGGAAGGTACATATATGGGGGGGGGATAATATACTGTATCCTTCTTGTATCTGGCAGAACTGTAACAATGTTTTCCTGCTTCACATCCTCCCCATTCACACATGTAACATTATGTGGAAATAATAGGGGTTGCAGTCCACAGTGGGAGTTGTAGTGGCGGCCATATCCTCCCTGACAATCACAGCTGCATCTATGGTCTATAAGCCGCCGGAGACTGTAATCCCCCCCCCCCCCTATTCATATTACAGGCAGGTCCTATACAGACTAATGTGTTTCCATGGTTACAGACTATAAACGCAGTCTTATTGCCATTAATATAACCTTGCGACTAAAGGGGAGGGATGGGAGGGCGAGTGACTACACAGGGTGTGCATGTCGTCGGTTACCATGGAGACACAGGTCCGCACAGGAGCCGTACACACAGGACGATTTGCATCCGTGCGTTTTATACCAATTGTAGCAATAAAAATAGATGAATAAACGATGGTGATAAATTCTGAAGAAATATTCTGGAGAGCAAACATCTGAGTCTACCCAAGGGCCCACAGCCTCCACCCTGGAGAGCCAGGCCTGCCCTATCTATATACTGCCCGGAAGAGACAGAGGGGGGTGTCAGGACAGGGCTAAGACCCCAGGAGTGGACCTCCAGAATGATGCCACCCTCCAGGTAATACCTCAGAGGTGGACCTACAGAATGATGCCAGGTAATACCTCAGAGGTGGGCCTCCAGAATGATGCCACCCTCCAGGTAACACCTCAGAGGTGGACCTCCAGAATGATGCCAGGTAATACCTCAGGAGTGGACCGCCAGAATGATGCCACCCTCCAGGCAATACCTCAGAGGTGGGCTTCCAGAATGATGCCACCCTCCAGGTAATACCTCAGAGGTGGACCTCCAGAATGATGCCACCCTCCAGGTAATACCTCAGGGGTGGGCCTCCAGAATGATGCCAGGTAATACCTCAGAGGTGGGCCTCCAGAATGATGCCACCCTCCAGGTAATACCTCAGAGGTGGACCTACAGAATGATATCTCAGGGATGGGCCTCCAGAATGATGCCAGGTAATACCTCAGAGGTGGGCCTCCAGAATGATGCCACCCTCCAGGTAACACCTCAGAGGTGGACATCCAGAATGATGCCAGGTAATACCTCAGGAGTGGACCGCCAGAATGATGCCACCCTCCAGGCAATACCTCAGAGGTGGGCTTCCAGAATGATGCCACCCTCCAGGTAATACCTCAGGGGTGGGCCTCCAGAATGATGCCAGGTAATACCTCAGAGGTGGGCCTCCAGAATGATGCCACCCTCCAGGTAATACCTCAGAGGTGGACCTACAGAATGATATCTCAGGGGTGGGCCTCCAGAATGATGCCACCCTCCAGGTAATACCTCAGGAATGGGCCTCCAGAATTATGCCAGGTAATACCTCAGAGGTGGGCCTTCAGAATGATGCTAGGCAATACTTCAGGGGTGGGCCTCCAGAATGCCACCCTGCAGGTAATAGCTCAGGAGTGGGCCTCCAGAATGATGCCAGGTAATACCTCAGGGGTGGACCTCCAGAATGATGCCAGGCAATACCTCAGGGGTGGGCCTCCAGAATGATGCCAGGTAATACCTCAGGAGTGGGCCTCCAGAATGATGCCACCCTCCAGGTAATACCTCAGGGGTGGACCTCCAGAATGATGCCAGGCAATACCTCAGGGGTGGGCCTCCAGAATGATGCCAGGTAATACCTCAGGAGTGGGCCTCCAGAATGATGCCACCCTCCAGGTAATACCTCAGGAGTGGGCCTCCAGAATGATGCCAGGTAATACCTCAGGGGTGGACCTCCAGAATGATGCCAAGTAATACCTCAGGGGTGGACCTCCAGAATGATGCCAGGCAATACCTCAGGGGTGGGCCTCCAGAATGATGCCAGGTAATACCTCAGAGGTGGGCCTCCAGAATGATGCCACCCTCCAGGTAATACCTCAGGAGTGGGCCTCCAGAATGATGCCACCCTCCAGGTAATACATCAGGAGTGGGCCTCCAGAATGATGCCACCCTCCAGGTAATACCTCAGGAGTGGGCCTCCAGAATGATGCCACCCTCCAGGTAATACCTCAGGAGTGGGCCTCCAGAATGATGCCAGGCAATACCTCAGGGGTGGGCCTCCAGAATGCCACCCTACAGGTAACACCTCAGGGGAGGTTCAGTCCGGAGATCATGTATATTATGAGATTTCCATTTTTTTCTCTTCATTGAAGTTCTTTACATTTTTATCTCTTTCTTTACGTTTTTGCAGCTTTTAGATGTAATCCAATCTTTTCCTTTCTCGCACTGAACTGTAATATAAAGCAGATAATAATGTGGTAAATACTGATAAATCGCACTCACATTCTAATAGAAGTTTGTGCCCCCCCGTAATGAGCGGGGGTGGAGCAGCTATCAGACAGATTTCTGGCCGCTGCTGCTGCTGCTGGGAAAATCCGTTTTTTCAGCCTTCGTGGTACGAGGAATAATTTTCCTTTCGGTGCGGGGTGTTTATGAGTCGTAGATAAATCTCTGGACGCGGCGGCCGCCAGATGCCGTCTCTACCTTCTGATATTAGTTACATATTTTATACCTGGGGGGTTTCACAGGCAGGACTAGGGTCACCTTATTCGTGGAAACAGGAGGATTTAATGGGCGGTTCCGCCGCTGCGGCCATTTTTCCAATAAACGCTCGCTCCCCAGACACCAGATTTAATGTGTCCCATAAATAATTGGTGGGTAAAGTCTCGAGCGTCACCCATATAAATACACAGATTTACGACAATCCTCCCTCCACTCATTGGCCCTAATTACTGCTCATTTTACGGATCCTTGAGAAGATCTATGGTGGAGCGCGACGGGCGGGTCTCCGGCGCAGGACGGATTCTGTATGTGTACGATTAGCAAAACAAGTCAAAACCTATCGTGTCATCCAGTTTTACAACCCCCCCAAACCCATAACTTGTCATGCATCTGGTCTTGGGGGTCATTCGCACACTGAGCTGCGAGGAGGATGTTGTACGATACACAGTAATATATATAGTACTTCCCACCATGATACGGCCGCCACGTAGTGGAGGCGATAAAGGCGTCTTACGGTTTTCATTTTCTACAATTTTCCGCAAGACTTTGAGGGATATTTCTTCAGATCAGCATTTTGTGGATCCGTCTTGATCCGTGTTCCTCTGGAGTGAGGCGCACGCCGGGTAGTAAATTTGGCGCACCTCGGCCGCCCACGTCCGTCAGAAACAGCTGGGACCAAAAATGTGTGACTTTTCTTAAACGGTGCAGAAGCCGGCTAAATCTCCTCCATGTGCAGGAGCCCTGCTTGCTGTCAGTGAACCCATGCTTAGATTCAGAGATGGTGAACCTGTGCACTCGTCACAACAGCAGCAGCTGCACTTATTTCTCTGCCGATTTGTTACAATGTATCAGTCTGGAGTCCATCTCACAGAACATTGCCAACACCAGATACACTGGAACAGACCCTCAGCTGAGAGCAGGACTAGCTATGTACTGGATCACTGAATGGAAACGAGTGTTCTCATTCGCTGACAGCAAGCAGAGATCTAGAAAGTTCTAGAGCATCTCATTTATAGACATACAACCAGAAAACCTCAGAAAAGAAATTGCCCACCTGAATGTACAAGTGCGGCCTGAGCGGGGGGTGGCAGCGCCTCTGAGCCCAGTCCTGTCTGACAGCCTGGTTGCTAGGGAGACATTGTAACATCCACAGTCTTTGATGTGTGGTTGTCAAGCAGTGAGCCCCTAGCAACCAAATCTTCAGCTTAAAGGGATTCTCCAGAAATACACAATCTCTAACAGGTGACGGCAACAAGGATGATACTTACCTGCTCCCCGGTCCTCTAAGCTGCCTCCCCTGCTGAGCATACCTACCTGAGGGGATCAGTATGATTATCAGGGGAGGCAGCGCGGAGGATCGGGGCGCGGGGAGCAGGTAAGTATCATCCTTGCTGCTGCCACCTGTTAAAAATTGTGTATTACACTTATATATCACTGACATATTCCACAGCGCTGTACAGACATTCTCATCACTTATATATCACTGACATATTCCACAGCTCTGTACAGACATTCTCATCCCTTATATATCACTGACATATTCCACAGCGCTGTACAGACATTCTCATCACTTATATATCACTGACATATTCCACAGCGCTGTACAGACATTCTCATCACTTATATATCACTGACATATTCCACAGCGCTGTACAGACATTCTCATCACTTATATATCACTGACATATTCCACAGCGTTGTACAGACATTCCCATCACTTATATATCACTGACATATTCCACAGCGCTGTACAGACATTGTCATCACTTATATATCACTGACATATTCCACAGCGCTGTACAGACATTCTCATCACTTATATATCACTGACATATTCCACAGCGTTGTACAGTCATTCTCATCACTTATATATCACTGACATATTCCACAGCGCTGTACAGACATTCTCATCACTTATATATCACTGACATATTCCACAGCGCTGTACAGACATTCTCCTCACTTATACATCACTGACATATTCCACAGCGCTGTACAGACATTCTCATCACTTATATATCACTGACATATTCCACAGCGATGTACAGACATTCCCATCACTTATATATCACTGACATATTCCACAGCGCTGTACAGACATTCTCATCCCTTATATATCACTGACATATTCCACAGCGCTGTACAGACATTCTCATCACTCATATATCACTGACATATTCCACAGCGCTGTACAGACATTCCCATCCCTTATATATCACTGACATATTCCACAGCGCTGTACAGACATTCTCATCACTTATATATCACTGACATATTCCACAGCGCTGTACAGACATTCTCATCACTTATATATCACTGACATATTCCACAGCGCTGTACAGACATTCTCATCCCTTATATATCACTGACATATTCCACAGCTCTGTACAGACATTCTCATCACTTATATATCACTGACATATTCCACAGCGCTGTACAGACATTCTCATCACTTATATATCACTGACATATTCCACAGCGCTGTACAGACATTCTCATCACTTATATATCACTGACATATTCCACAGCGCTGTACAGACATTCTCATCACTTATATATCACTGACATATTCCACAGCGCTGTACAGACATTCTCATCACTTATATATCACTGACATATTCCACAGCGCTGTACAGACATTCTCATCACTTATATATCACTGCCATATTCCACAGCGCTGTACAGACATTCTCATCCCTTATATATCACTGACATATTCCACAGCGCTGTACAGACATTCTCATCACTTATATATCACTGACATATTCCACAGCTCTGTACAGACATTCTCATCACTTATATATCACTGACATATTCCACAGCGCTGTACAGACATTCTCATCACTTATATATCACTGACATATTCCACAGCTCTGTACAGACATTCTCATCACTTATATATCACTGACATATTCCACAGCGCTGTACAGACATTCTCATCACTTATATATCACTGACATATTCCACAGCTCTGTACAGACATTCTCATCACTTATATATCACTGACATATTCCACAGCGCTGTACAGACATTCTCATCACTGATATATCACTGACATATTCCATAGCTCTGTACAGACATTCTCATCACTTATATATCACTGACATATTCCATAGCTCTGTACAGACATTCTCATCACTTATATATCACTGACATATTCCACAGCGCTGTACAGACATTCTCATCACTTATATATCACTGACATATTCCACAGCGCTGTACAGACATTCTCATCTCTTATATATCACTGACATATTCCACAGCGCTGTACAGACATTCTCATCCCTTATATATCACTGACATATTCCACAGCACTGTACAGACATTCTCATCCCTTATATATCACTGACATATTCCACAGCGCTGTACAGACATTCTCATCACTTATATATCACTGACATATTCCACAGCGCTGTACAGATAAGTTCCCTATCACTGTCTTTGGAGTGGGAGGAAACTGGAGAACCTGGAAACCCACGTAATTACGGGGAGAACATACAAACTCCATGTTGTCCTTGGTCGGGTTTGAACCCAGGCACCAGTGCTAACCACTGCCCCCTGGCGCCGTTCTGCAGGAGCCCCTGGAACGTGGTCTGCACAGGGTCTGTGCCCAATGTCCTGAGCCTCAGTCTGACCGCCAATTATACGGTCGCAGCAAGGAAACCGCAACGTAATATCAGAGCACAAATCACACACAACGGGATCCTGAGCGGTAACAGCAGCACAGAGGAAATCTCTGGTCACTGGATTACAGCCGAGGCCACGTATCTCATCCTGTCCTGTGTGATACTGTCTGCTGAGCTGTGTATCTAATCCTATCCTGTGTGATACTGTCTGCTGAGCTGTGTATCTAATCCTATCCTGTGTGATACAGTCTGCTGAGCTGTGTATCTAATCCTATCCTGTGTGATACTGTCTGCTGAGCTGTGTATCTAATCCCATCCTGTGTGATACTGTCTGCTGAGCTGTGTATCTAATCCTATCCTGTGTGATACTGTCTGCTGAGCTGTGTATCTAATCCTTTCCTGTGTGATATTTAGCCTCTATATATAACTGTGTATAATGTCACGTGGTCGGGGTGCCCCTACATATAACTGTGTATAATGTCACGTGGTCGGGGTACCCCTATATATAACTGTGCATAATGTCACGTGGTCGGGGTGCCCCTATATATAACTGTGTATAATGTCACGTGGTAGGGGTACCCCTATATATAACTGTGTATAATGTCACGTGGTAGGGGTACCCCTATATATAACTGTGTATAATGTCACGTGGTCGGGGTGCCCCTATATATAACTGTGTATAATGTGACGTGGTCGGGGTGCCCCTATATATAACTGTGTATAATGTGACGTGGTCGGGGTGCCCCTATATATAACTTTGTATAATGTCACATGGTCAGGGTGCCCCTATATATAACTGTGTATAATGTCACGTGGTCGGGGTGCCCCTATATATAACTATTATGTCACGTGGTCGGGGTGCCCCATATATAACTATTATGTGACGTGGTCGGGGTGCCCCTATATATAACTGTGTATAATGTCACGTGGTCGGGGTGCCCCTATATATAACTGTGTATAATGTCACGTGGTCGGGGTGCCCCTATATAACTATTATGTCACGTGGTCGGGGTGCCCCTATATATAACTGTGTATTATGTCACGTGGTCGGGGTGCCCCTATATATAACTGTGTATAATGTCACGTGGTCGGGGTGCCCCTATATATAACTGTGTATAATGTCACGTGGTCGGGGTGCCCCTATATATAACTGTGTATAATGTCACGTGGTCGGGGTGCCCCTATATATAACTATTATGTCACGTGGTCGGGGTGCCCCTATATATAACTGTGTATTATGTCACGTTATATAAAGTCTTGGTTTAGAGGAAGCCGCAGAGAGAACAGAGGGGACGGAGCCATAAAATCCCAAAATATCAAACCACAGGAGCCAGCCGCAGAGGGGCCACAGCCCACAGGACAGAAACGGCAGTGAGAGGTCACGTCCACCCTGTAACCCCTTCATGCCTGGCACAGTCTAGTGGGGGGATGTCAGGTGGGGACACCCTGGCCCCTCACCCCTCACCTCAACCAACAATTAGGGCACTTTATATGGAGTCCACGCAGGATACGCCTCCCACTGTTTCCAATGGGAACTCCTCGCCTTCGTTTATACAATCGCAGGAAACAAAGAGCGACGAGAGGCTTCTTAACCCCTTCCACTCCCCACAGGATTTAGTCTCACAGATCACCTCCCCTTTAAGATCTCCGTCCTGGGGGACTGGTGAATGTAAGGAGCCGGTGGCTGCCAAGAAGCTCTCCGGCTGCGAGGAATCCACGGCCGTCACTGCGCAGAAGAATGATGTGAGGGGCGATGGGTGAGACGCTGAAGAGACGCGAGTGAGCACATCCGTCACCCGAGACGTCTCCTCGTTACTAGCACCATATTAACGACCTGCGGGGAATACGCCCCTCAGCCAGCGCCGCTGCCGCTATCTCACTTTCTATTTTTATGTTAAATTTTTTTGTGCTTTTTATTATTTCTGATGTTAAGTCTCTGTAGATACACGAAGACCGACTGCGCAGGATTCATGGCGGCCATGGTGGACACATTATGGATCTGTAAATTCCAGGAGCTGAAGTCAGGGTCAACGGCAGAGAACAGGCAGGTGTAACGTGCCTGGGGCCAAAAGGGACCGACGAGGGCGGCACATACAGAGAACAGGCAGGTGTAACGTGCCTGGGGCCAAAAGGGACCAACGAGGGCGGCACATACAGAGAACAGGCAGGTGTAACGTATCCAGCGCCGAGAGGGACTGGCGAGGGCGGCATATACAGAGAACAGGCAGGTGTAACGTGCCTGGTGCCAAAAGGGACCGACGAGGGCGGCACATACAGAGAACAGGCAGGTGTAACGTGCCTGGGGCCAAAAGGGACCAACGAGGGCGGCACATACAGAGAACAGGCAGGTGTAACGTGCCTGGGGCCAAAAGGGACCGACGAGGGCGGCACATGCAGAGAACAGGCAGGTGTAACGTGCCTGGTGCCAAAAGGGACCAACGAGGGCGGCACATACAGAGAACAGGCAGGTGTCACATACCCAGCACCGAGAGGGACTGGCGAGGGCGGCACATACAGAGAACAGGCAGGTGTAACGTGCCTGGTGCCAAAAGGGCCCGACGAGGGCGGCACATACAGAGAACAGGCAGGTGTAACGTGCCTGGTGCCAAAAGGGACCGACGAGGGCGGCACATAAAGAGAACAGGCAGGTGTAACGTACCCAGCGCCGAGAGGGAGCGGCGAGGGCGGCACATACAGAGAACAGGCAGGTGTAACGTGCCTGGTGCCAAAAGGGACCGACGAGGGCGGCACATACAGAGAACAGGCAGGTGTAACGTATCCAGCGCCGAGAGGGACTGGCGAGGGCGGCACATACAGAGAACAGGCAGGTGTAACGTACCCAGCACCGAGAGGGACCGACGAGGGTGGCATATACAGAGAACAGGCAGGTGTAACGTGCCTGGTGCCAAAAGGGACCGACGAGGGCGGCATATACAGAGAACAGGCAGGTGTAACGTGCCTGGTGCCAAAAGGGCCCGACGAGGGCGGCACATACAGAGAACAGGCAGGTGTAACGTGCCTGGTGCCAAAAGGGACCGACGAGGGCGGCACATAAAGAGAACAGGCAGGTGTAACGTACCCAGCGCCGAGAGGGAGCGGCGAGGGCGGCACATACAGAGAACAGGCAGGTGTAACGTGCCTGGTGCCAAAAGGGACCGACGAGGGCGGCACATACAGAGAACAGGCAGGTGTAACGTATCCAGCGC
The DNA here is from genome assembly GCF_905171765.1 of Bufo bufo. NCBI lineage: Eukaryota > Metazoa > Chordata > Amphibia > Anura > Bufonidae > Bufo > Bufo bufo. The sequence goes on from NC_053391.1 coordinate 5,043,395, forward strand.
CGAGAGGGACTGGCGAGGGCGGCACATACAGAGAACAGGCAGGTGTAACGTACCCAGCACCGAGAGGGACCGACGAGGGTGGCATATACAGAGAACAGGCAGGTGTAACGTGCCTGGTGCCAAAAGGGACCGACGAGGGCGGCACATACAGAGAACAGGCAGGTGTAACGTGCCTGGGGCCAAAAGGGACCAACGAGGGCGGCACATACAGAGAACAGGCAGGTGTAACGTATCCAGCGCTGAGAGGGACTGGCGAGGGCGGCATATACAGAGAACAGGCAGGTGTAACGTGCCTGGTGCCAAAAGGGACCAACGAGGGTGGCACATACAGAGAACAGGCAGGTGTAACGTATCCAGCGCCGAGAGGGACTGGCGAGGGCGGCATATACAGAGAACAGGCAGGTGTCACATACCCAGCACCGAGAGGGACTGGCGAGGGCGGCACATACAGAGAACAGGCAGGTGTAACGTGCCTGGTGCCAAAAGGGCCCGACGAGGGCGGCACATACAGAGAACAGGCAGGTGTAACGTGCCTGGTGCCAAAAGGGACCGACGAGGGCGGCACATAAAGAGAACAGGCAGGTGTAACGTACCCAGCGCCGAGAGGGAGCGGCGAGGGCGGCACATACAGAGAACAGGCAGGTGTAACGTACCCAGCACCGAGAGGGACCGACGAGGGTGGCATATACAGAGAACAGGCAGGTGTAACGTGCCTGGTGCCAAAAGGGACCGACGAGGGCGGCACATACAGAGAACAGGCAGGTGTAACGTGCCTGGGGCCAAAAGGGACCAACGAGGGCGGCACATACAGAGAACAGGCAGGTGTAACGTATCCAGCGCTGAGAGGGACTGGCGAGGGCGGCATATACAGAGAACAGGCAGGTGTAACGTGCCTGGTGCCAAAAGGGACCAACGAGGGTGGCACATACAGAGAACAGGCAGGTGTAACGTATCCAGCGCCGAGAGGGACTGGCGAGGGCGGCATATACAGAGAACAGGCAGGTGTCACATACCCAGCACCGAGAGGGACTGGCGAGGGCGGCACATACAGAGAACAGGCAGGTGTAACGTGCCTGGTGCCAAAAGGGCCCGACGAGGGCGGCACATACAGAGAACAGGCAGGTGTAACGTGCCTGGTGCCAAAAGGGACCGACGAGGGCGGCACATAAAGAGAACAGGCAGGTGTAACGTACCCAGCGCCGAGAGGGAGCGGCGAGGGCGGCACATACAGAGAACAGGCAGGTGTAACGTGCCTGGTGCCAAAAGGGACCGACGAGGGCGGCACATACAGAGAACAGGCAGGTGTAACGTATCCAGCGCCGAGAGGGACTGGCGAGGGCGGCACATACAGAGAACAGGCAGGTGTAACGTACCCAGCACCGAGAGGGACCGACGAGGGTGGCATATACAGAGAACAGGCAGGTGTAACGTGCCTGGTGCCAAAAGGGACCGACGAGGGCGGCATATACAGAGAACAGGCAGGTGTAACGTGCCTGGTGCCAAAAGGGACCAACAAGGGTGGCACATACAGAGAACAGGCAGGTGTAACGTGCCTGGGGCCAAAAGGGACCGACGAGGGTGGCACATACAGAGAACAGGCAGGTGTAACGTATCCAGCGCCGAGAGGGACTGGCGAGGGCGGCATATACAGAGAACAGGCAGGTGTAACGTGCCTGGTGCCAAAAGGGACCGACGAGGGCGGCACATACAGAGAACAGGCAGGTGTAACGTGCCTGGGGCCAAAAGGGACCGACGAGGGCGGCACATGCAGAGAACAGGCAGGTGTAACATGCCTGGTGCCAAAAGGGACCAACGAGGGCGGCACATACAGAGAACAGGCAGAAGTAACGTGCCTGGGGCCAAAAGGGACCGACGAGGGCGGCACATAAAGAGAACAGGCAGGTGTAACGTATCCAGCGCCGAGAGGGACTGGCGAGGGCGGCACATACAGAGAACAGGCAGGTGTAACGTATCCAGCGCCGAGAGGGAGCGGCGAGGGCGGCACATACAGAGAACAGGCAGGTGTAACGTATCCAGCGCCGAGAGGGACTGGCGAGGGTGGCACATACAGAGAACAGGCAGGTGTAACGTGCCTGGGGCCAAAAGGGACCAACGAGGGTGGCACATACAGAGAACAGGCAGGTGTAACGTGCCTGGGGCCAAAAGGGACTGGCGAGGGCGGCACATACAGAGAACAGGCAGGTGTAACGTGCCTGGGGCCAAAAGGGACCGACGAGGGCGGCACATACAGAGAACAGGCAGGTGTAACGTGCCTGGTGCCAAAAGGGACCGACGAGGGCGGCACATACAGAGAACAGGCAGGTGTAACGTATCCAGCGCCGAGAGGGACTGGCGAGGGCGGCACATACAGAGAACAGGCAGGTGTAACGTATCCAGCGCCGAGAGGGACTGGCGAGGGTGGCACATACAGAGAACAGGCAGGTGTAACGTGCCTGGTGCCAAAAGGGACCGACGAGGGCGGCATATACAGAGAACAGGCAGGTGTAACGTGCCTGGTGCCAAAAGGGACCGACGAGGGCGGCACATACAGAGAACAGGCAGGTGTCACATACCCAGCACCGAGAGGGACTGGCGAGGGCAGCACATACAGAGAACAGGCAGGTGTAACGTGCCTGGGGCCAAAAGGGACCGACGAGGGCGGCACATACAGAGAACAGGCAGGTGTAACGTGCCTGGGGCCAAAAGGGACTGGTGAGGGCGGCACATACAGAGAACAGGCAGGTGTAACGTGCCTGGGGCCAAAAGGGACCGACGAGGGCGGCACATACAGAGAACAGGCAGGTGTAACGTGCCTGGGGCCAAAAGAGACCGACGAGGGCGGCACATACAGAGAACAGGCAGGTGTAACGTGCCTGGGGCCAAAAAGGGACTGGTGAGGGCGGCACAAACAGAGAACAGCCAGGTGTCACATACCCAGCACCGAGAGGGACTGGCGAGGGTGGCACATACAGAGAACAGGCAGGTGTCACATACCCAGCGCCGAGAGGGACTGGCGAGGGCGGCACATACAGAGAACAGGCAGGTGTCACATACCCAGCACCGAGAGGGACTGGCGAGGGTGGCACATACAGAGAACAGGCAGGTGTCACATACCCAGCACCGAGAGGGACTGGTGAGGGCAGGACATACAGAGAACAGGCAGGTGTAACGTGCCTGGTGCCAAAAGGGACTGGTGAGGGCGGCACATACAGAGAACAGGCAGGTGTAACGTGCCTGGGGCCAAAAAGGGACTGGTGAGGGCGGCACATACAGAGAACAGGCAGGTGTAACGTGCCTGGGGCCAAAATGGACCGGCGAGGGCGGCACATACAGAGAACAGGCAGGTGTCACATACCCAGCACCGAGAGGGACTGGCGAGGGTGGCACATACAGAGAACAGGCAGGTGTCACATACCCAGCGCCGAGAGGGACTGGCGAGGGCGGCATATACAGAGAACAGGCAGGTGTAACGTGCCTGGGGCCAAAAGGGACCGACGAGGGCGGCACATACAGAGACGTGGGCTGACATAACAAGTATCAAAGACAAGGTAAAAGTATAATCCCAGCCAACATGAGGCACAGAAAGACATCAATCTCTGCGGTACCTCCTCCCCAGGTAAGTGATGCACACACCCGGCCGTCCACACGATGTAACGTGATCCATCAGACCAGGCGCCTTCTTCCCATAGTGCACCTGGTGCCATCTCCTCCCCAGGTAAGTGACGCGCACACACCTGGCCGTCCACATGATGTAATGTGATTCCTCAGACCAGGCTTCCTTCTTCCCATAGTGCACCTGGTGCCATCTCTTCTCCAGGTAAGTGACGCGCACACACCCAGCCGTCCACATGATGTAATGTGATTCCTCAGACCAGGCGCCTTCTTCCCATAGTGCACCTGGTGCCATCTCTTCTCCAGGTAAGTGACGCACACACCCAGCCGTCCACATGATGTAATGTGATTCCTCAGACCAGGCTTCCTTCTTCCCATAGTGCACCTGGTGCCATCTCTTCTGCAGGTAAGTGACACACACACACCTGGCCATCCACATGATGTAATGTGATTCCTCAGACCAGGCGCCTTCTTGCCATAGTGCACCTGGTGCCATCTCCTCCCCAGGTAAGTGACGCACACACCTGGCCGTCCACACGATGTAATGTGATTCCTCAGACCAGGCCATCTTCTTCCCTTAGTGTACCTGGAGCCATCTCTTCCCCAGGTAAGTGACGCGCACACACCCGGCCGTCCACACGATGTAATGGGATCCATCAGACCAGGCCGCCTTCTTGCCATAGTGCACCTGGTGCCATCTCCTCCCCAGGTAAGTGACGCACACACCTGGCCGTCCACACGATGTAATGTGATTCCTCAGACCAGGCCATCTTCTTCCCTTAGTGTACCTGGAGCCATCTCTTCCCCAGGTAAGTGACGCGCACACACCCGGCCGTCCACACGATGTAATGGGATCCATCAGACCAGGCCGCCTTCTTGCCATAGTGCACCTGGTGCCATCTCCTCCCCAGGTAAGTGACGCACACACCTGGCCGTCCACACGATGTAATGTGATTCCTCAGACCAGGCCATCTTCTTCCCTTAGTGCACCTGGTGCCATCTCCTCCCCAGGTAAGTGACGCACACACCTGGCCGTCCACACGATGTAATGTGATTCCTCAGACCAGGCCATCTTCTTCCCTTAGTGTACCTGGTGCCATCTCTTCTCCAGGTAAGTGATGCACACACACCTGGCCGTCCACATGATGTAATGTGATTCCTCAGACCAGGCGCCTTCTTCCCATAGTGCACCTGGTGCCATCTCCTCCCCAGGTAAGTGACGCACACACCTGGCCGTCCACACGATGTAATGTGATTCCTCAGACCAGGCCATCTTCTTCCCTTAGTGTACCTGGTGCCATCTCTTCTCCAGGTAAGTGATGCACACACACCTGGCCGTCCACATGATGTAATGTGATTCCTCAGACCAGGCGCCTTCTTCCCTTAGTGCACCTGGAGCCATCTCTTCTCCAGGTAAGTGACGCGCACACACCTGGCCATCCACATGATGTAATGTGATTCCTCAGACCAGGCGCCTTCTTCCCATAGTGCACCTGGTGCCATCTCTTCCCCAGGTAAGTGACGCGCACACACCCGGCCGCCCACATGATGTAATGGGATCCATCAGACCAGGCCACCCTCTTCCATTGCTCCAGTTCTAATGCTCACGTCCTCACTGTAAGCACTTTTGGTGGTGGACAGGGGTCACACGGGAACTCTGACTTTTCAGTAACTCTGCAGCCCCATAAAGACAAGTTGCAATGTGCTGTTTGTCCTGACACCTTTCTATCACTGTCAGCAGTAACGTCAGTAACTTGCCCTGTAGTAGCTCTCCTGTGAGATTGGACCAGACGGACTCCCCTTCCCACACATCAATGAGTCTTGGGATCCCACGATCCTATCACCAGTTGTCCTTCCTTGGATCACATTTGGTAGGTACCATCCACCCCATACTGGAATCACCCCACAAGAGCGGCCGCTCTGGAGATGATCTTACCCCGTTGTCTACACATCACAATTTGGCCCTCCTCACGGTTGCTCAGGTCCTTCCGCTTGCTCATGTTTCCTGCTTCCAGCACATCAACTTCAAGACCTGACTGCTCACTGTCTGCCTAATATATAATAATGATACATTGACAGGCGCCATTACATAGTTACATATAGTTACTTAGTTACATAGTTAATATGGTTTAAAAAAGATATACAGTGGTGTTCAAAATAATAGCAGTCAGACATAACTAAACTGATCAATCACTGTTTTTGGTAGAAATGATATTTCTACATGGCAGATAATTTACTATCAGGTGTAGTAGAGTAATAGAAACCCAACAGACCCAACAGTCAGGACATGCCTGCTGCTGATTCTCTGTAATTCAATCACTTATTAAAAGGGACATGTTCAAAATAATAGCAGTGTGGAGTTCAATGAGTGAGGTCATTCATTCTTTGAAAAACAGGTGGCAATTATTGCCCTTATTTAAGGAAGGAAGGCAGCAGATGTCGTACCTGCCGGTTACAGTGCATTTCTCTCTGAGGAAATTGGGTCGTACCAGACATTGTTCAGAAGAACAGCGTACCTTGATTAAAAAGTTGATTGGAGAGGGGAAAACATATAAAGAAGTGCAGAAAATGATCGGCTGCTCAGCTAAAATGATCACGAATGCCTTAAAATGGCAACTAAACATTCGGATGGATAGAAGAACAGCCAAAATGGCGAGGACTCGGCCAACAATCAGCTCCAGGAAGATGAAAGAAGGTGTAAAGTTCCCTGTGAGTCCTGTTACAATGAGAAGACGCCGATGTGAAGCCGAGCGATCTGCAAGAAGCCCCCGCAAAGTCCCACTGCTGGAAACAAGACGTGTGCTGAAGACCTTACAATCTGCCAAAGAGCACATTGACGGCCTGAAGAGACCTTCTGTGGACTGATGGAAGTGAGATTGTTCTTTTTGGGTCTAGTGGCCGGAGACAGTTTGTCAGATGACCCCCAAACACTGAATTCAGCCCCAGTAGACTGTGAAGACAGTGAAGCATGATGGACAAGCATCATGAGATGGGGATGTGTCTCATACTACGGTGTTGGGCCTATTTATCGCAGACCAGGGATCACGGATCAGTCTGAATCCATCAGAATACTGGAAGAGGTCATGCTGCCTTATGCTGAAGAGGAAATGCCCTTGAAATGGGTGTTCCAACAAGACAACGACCCCAAACACACCAGTAAACGGGCAACATCTTGGCTCCAGACCAACAAGACTGACGTTATGGAGCGGCCGGCCCAATCCCCGGATCTTAATCCAATAGAAAACTTGTGGGTGACATCAAACATGCAGTTTCTGAGGAAAAACCAAGAACTAGAGAAGAACTGTGGGATGTGGTCCCATCATCCGGGGCTGGAATACCTGGTCACAGGGGCAGAAGGTGGTGACTCCGAGCAGCAGAGACGTCCAGCAGGTCTCAGAGACAGCGGGTATACAACTGAGTATTAGTGACGGGATTCAGAGGGAAGAGAAGCTTCAGACATTTCTCAGTTTATAGAGTGAATGTTTGTAAAGAAGGAGACAAACACTGCTATTTTTTTGAACAGTCTAATAGTCACTTTTCTTCAATTTTGTTAGAGGAACAACACAAATTTGATATATTTTTCTTCATGTTTTGATTTGGAATAGAATGTGCAGTGTTCCCATTGCATCTGTGTGGATGGAAATAAAAGCTATTAGAAGGATTCTGAGCTTTATTCAATTATTAAACACTGCTATTATTTTAAACACAACTGTAAGTCAATCAAGTTCAACCCGGGGATCGGTGGGGACGCGAATCCCAGAAGGAAGTGACTTAGATTTCTACAAATTTTCATAAGAATTAATGTTATTTACTTTTAAGTATTCATCTAAACCCTTTTTAAACCCGTCCCCTGTTCCTGCTGTGACCCCGTCCTGAGGCGACTCCTCCCCAGATCCACAGCTCTTACAGTAAAGAAGCTTTGATGCTTCTGGAGACTGAACTTCTTCTTCTCCAGTCGGAGGCATGCTGTCACGGCTTCCAGGCCTAGTGGCATGGTCTATTAGACATTGTGCGGTGGGGTTTTCCCCCACTCCCCACCATGACAGTATGTTCCACAAGGAGGCCCTCACGGACAGGTGACTCATCCAGAGAGGAGCAAAAGCAGACAACTGACCTCAGGCTCACAACTCCAGTATAAGAAGAGCCGCCATGAGGCCACACCCAGCTCCACCTTGCGCACACCTTAACCCCGTACACACCAAAATGGGAAGGAACACCAGACTTAAAGGGGAAGTGTCCAAACATGCAAAAACAACACATCACTGGCAACAAGCATGCATGGCACAAGTGTCACAGTCCACTACCACCAGACCATGACACAGCCGTGACACTGGTGTCAGGTGTCAGGATCTTGTCTGGTGGGGATGAGCCAGTATCAGGAGTCAGGGTCTCATCCAGGGGGATGAGCCGGTATTAGGATCTCATCTGGTGAGGATGAGCTGGTATCAAGTGTCAGGATCTCGTCCTGTGGGGGTGACCCAGTATCAGGATCTCATCTGGGAGGATGAGCCGGTATTAGGTGTCAGGATCTCGTCTGGTGGAGATGAGCAGGTATTAGGTGTCAGGATCTTGTCCGGTGGGGAGGAGCTGGTATCAGGTGTCAGGACCTTGTCCGGTGGGGAGGAGCTGGTATCAGGTGTCAGGACCTTGTCCGGTGGGGAGGAGCCGGTATCAGGTGTCAGGATCTTGTCCGGTGGGGAGGAGCTGGTATCAGGTGTCAGGCCCTTATCCGGTGGGGAGGAGCCGGTATCAGGTGTCAGGATCTTGTCCGGTGGGGAGGAGCTGGTATCAGGTGTCAGGACCTTGTCCGGTGGGAAGGAGCTGATATCAGGTGTCAGGATCTTGTCCGGTGGGGAGGAGCCGGTATCAGGTGTCAGGATCTTGTCCGGTGGGGAGGAGCCGGTATCAGGTGTCAGGATCTTGTCCGGTGGGGAGGAGCTGGTATCAGGTGTCAGGACCTTATCCGGTGGGGAGGAGCTGGTATCAGGTGTCAGGACCTTGTCCGGTGGGGAGGAGCCGGTATCAGGTGTCAGGATCTTGTCCGGTGGGGAGGAGCCGGTATCAGGTGTCAGGATCTTGTCCGGTGGGGAGGAGCTGATATCAGGTGTCAGGATCTTGTCCGGTGGGGAGGAGCCGGTATCAGGTGTCAGGATCTTGTCCGGTGGGGAGGAGCTGGTATCAGGTGTCAGGACCTTGTCCGGTGGGGAGGAGCTGGTATCAGGTGTCAGGACCTTGTCCGATGGGGAGGAGCTGGTATCAGGATCTCTTTGGGATGAGCTGGTATCAGGTGTAAGGATCTCATCCGGGGGGGATGATGAGCTGGTTACAGGATCTTATCTGGGAGAAGGGGTTAGCCGATATCAGGATCTCATCGGGTGAGGATGAGCCGGTATCAGGTGTCAGGATTTTGTCCGGTGAGGATGAGCCGGTATCAGGTGTCAGGATTTTGTCCGGTGGGGAGGAGCTGGTGTTAGGATCTCCTTGGGATGAGCCGGTGTCAGGAGTTTGTCCAGGGGGATGAGTCGGAGTCAGGATCTTGTATGGTCACTTCTGGAAACACTTTTTGCATTAGAGTTTATAATTGTGGAGTCATTTTGCGCGGGTATGTGCGTTTGGGGGGGCGATATGGATGACAGAGCGATTCAGATCCCGATGAGAAGTGGTCACATATGACAATACACTCGATCTGATGACAATGCTCCACAGACGGAGGAACGTGTCACGTGGTTACGTGTTCAGGGTGTTTTTTTTATAGACGTTTGTCTCTCGGTTCATTTCTTGGATTTTGGTGGGGGGGTTTTTCGGAGAAGACGAAGTTTGGAAAAGTCTTGACACAAATGAATGAGGAGAAGACCTCATCCCAGCTCCCGGCTGGGGAAGGACGGGTTTTCTCCAGCAGGAAATGTCAGGAATTCCAGTTTGTTCTGCGGCTCCTGAGCTAAAACCTCTGACCCCGGAGTTAATCCCTGAGCCGTGGGGAGGACACCGCGCCCGTCAGTCACTCCGCTCCAGGATCCTGCCCTAGTTTATGCTGACTTACACAGAACAACCCCCAATAGATTGTCAGCTCCTCTGACCAGAGTTCTCCTTATACAGTGCTTATCTATTTATCCCACAGAACCGATAATATTCAGCATAAAATATAAAACAATGAACAAAAAACCCTAATAATAAACAACAAAAAATAAAACATGAAAGAAAACAAAATGTAAAGTACAAAATAAAAAAAAAAAAGAGAAATAGAGTAAAAAATTTAAAGAAACTGCAGGGTAAAGGAAAAAAGAAAATAACAGCGAATTTGTAAAACAATTATAGCTAAAAATGATAGATTACAAAAAGAAAGTAAATGATATAAAGAAAAGAAATATAATTGAAAGTAAAAATTATAATGAAACAACAAAACATTAACAGTAATAATAAAGATCACAGAGAAGGTAAAGTAGAAAATGAAAGGACATAAAAAGAAATAAAATGCAAAGCAAAAGTAGAAAATATAACTAAAAATGACAATAACAAAAATACTTAAAGGAGTTTTTCAGACTCCTGATATTGATGACCTGTCTGATCAGTGAGGACCCCCCCCCCACTGATCCCCCCCCCCCCACTGATCAGCTGTTCCCTGCAGCCTCAGCATATTATTATTATTAGAAATGAGCGAATCAAAGTTGACGAACTGGAATTCGATCCGAATTTCAAGAAATATTCAATTCGCACCGAATCTGAATTTCCTCACGCTTCGTAGTAACGAATCAAATTTTTTCCTAAAATAACTGCTGCACGTGTGAGGACATGGAGCATAGACTCTGGGAAGACGGGATCACCCATAATGCAATGCATGCAGCCAATCAGCAGCCAGCCAGCCCTGTGATGTCACAGCCCTATAAATAGCGGCAGCCATCTTGGATTCTGCCAGTTTCCAGCGTACTTAGTGCAGGGAGAGACGTCAGCGGGCGCTAGGGACAGTGCGAGGAAAGACTTCATTGTGCTGAAAATACGATTTACAAGTTCAGGGAAAGATTATTCAAGGTGCAGGGAAAGGATAGGGAGGGATCATTCCACAGCGTTTCTGTAGAACAGGGTTCAGTCGGGAGGTTACATCCTGGGGAATAGGAACAATCCTATTACACCTTGCTGCACTGACTGCGGATCCACATTGCCATTATACAGCTCTGTCATTCCAGCAAACCGTTCCTGTTATTGGGGAGGAAGTTCTGTGTGATACCGCCATTATCAGGGTTATTACAGGAGATATTTCTGTCTTATTTGCCCTTGTGCGGTGCAGTTATATGTTCTAAAGCATTTTCTGTCGTGTATTAGTGGGGAAAAAAGGGGCTTATTAGTCGTTGTGTGGTGAAGTGTGAAAATTACTGACTTTTTGGCTTGTATTAGTGGCAAAAATAATAATAATATTTGCCGTTCAGCGGTGCAGTTCCATTGTACTACAGCCATTTACGGGGTGTAATAACAGGACAGATACGTACGTCCTATTAGCCGTTCTGCGTTGAATTGTGATTGTTAGATTTAGTTTTTTGGGGTGTATTAATAGGAAATAGAATACGTCTTATCAGCCGGTCTGCAGTGAACCGACATGGTTACACAGCCGCTGTTGGGTTGTATTAATGGGAAAAATAAGCACTTCTGATTAGCCGTTCTGCGGTGAACTTACATGGTCATTCAGTGGTGACACAGCCTTTTTTGGGAAAATTGGTCGATGAATACAGACTTTCTTCTGTAGAGTAATTGCGTCGATTAGCCATTCAGTAGTGAATTTTTTTTTGTAAAATTGGTCGGTAGCTGTAACTACGGTCAGGGACAGTACATGTCCTTTACATCCCACTGGGTGAATGTGGTTCCTGCACAGCCACACCAGCAACTTGGCCGGGTGACGACGCTTCCGCCTCCACATTGCCACGCCGTTGGTCCTGCAACAATGTCCGCCTCTGCCTCCTCATCCTCCACCGTGAACTCAGCCTCCACCGTGTCCTCAGCCTCCAATGCAGGGACAAGTCACAGTGCCCCTCCGTCCTAGGGTCTCAATACCAGAAAAGAACTGATCAGGCATATTCCCATGCATTCTGAATGGAGAGCGATCCGTTCAGGATGCATCAGTTCAGTCCCTCTTACGTTTTTTGGACAGAGAAAATACCGCAGCATGCCGCAGTTTTATCTCTGGCCAAAAATACTGAACTGGGTTAATTTACATTTAAGTGTATTATTGCCGGATCCGGCATTAAGTGTTCTGGCAAAACGGATCCGGCCTTTTGGTCTGCGCATGCACAGACCTTTAAAAATGCAAAAAAAAATTAATACCGGATCCGTTTTTATGGATGACATCAGAGAGACGGATCCGGTATTGCAATGCATTTGTCAGACGTCATCAGTTTGCATCCGGATTGCCAGATCCGACAGGCAGTTTCAGCGACGGAATGCTCTGCTGCAAGTGTGAAAGTTCCCCGAGTCTACAGTCGCTGACGAGCAGCTTTCTTCACCCGCACAGCTAGACCTGGAGCAGGACCTGAACCAGCAGGTGGTGGCATACTGGGACAGCACCCTGCCAGCCGTCACTGAAGATCCGCTGGACTACTGGGCGGCCAAACTGGATTTGTGGCCACAGCTGGCAGAGTTTGCCCTGGAAAAGCTGTCCTGCCCGGTCAGTAGTGTGGCATCAGAGCGGGTGTTTAGTGCGGCGGGGGCCATAGTTACCCCAAGAAGAACTCGCCTGTCCACCCAAAATGTGGAGAGACTGACCTTTGTCAAGATGAATCAGACGTGGATCAGCCAGGATTTCCACCCACCAATGCCTGATGCATCAGACTAGATCATCCATGGTGCCACACCAACACTTTGACAAAAGAGACCGGTTTCTTCTGGCTACCTGCCTCAGCTACTATTCTGATGCTGCCACCCGCCTGATGCCACACATCTGATGCCAAGTTCTCCTTCTTACACCCACCATTGTAAGCAGGTACTGGTATTGCCACCCACCTCCCCACTCTGTCACAAAATCACTCTGTGGCCTCCTGATGCTGCTGCCACCTCCAGATTCTGTCATTGTGCCACCCTGTGGCCTCCTGATGCTGCTGCCACCTTCACACTGTCATTGTGCCACTCCGTGGTCTCCTCATGCTGCTTCCACCTCACCACTATGTCATTGGGCCACTCTGTGGCCTTCTCATGCTGTTCCCACCCTCCCCACTTCATGACTGGTCCACTATTTTGCCTTTCGGCCTGGTTGACATCATCATGTATTTGACCCTTCTTCTGATCTGTTAGAAGGAAGGAATAATGAGACGCACAGCGGATCCTGTCTGTGTAGCAGCTGTAAGGTCTGTATGGTCCCATCAGAATTGGCTTGTGATTTGGTAGCCAAAAGCAGGAGTGGGTACAAAACACAGAAGACATGCAAATATCCCATTCACGTGTCATCTCTGTTTTGGATCCACTCCTGTTTTTTTGGCCTTACCAATACTGATGGATTACTGACCAAATGCTGACTGAGTGAAGGCGGATGCTCCACAGACAGGATCCGTTTTTTGGGGGTTATTGTTCTGACGGTTCAGAGGAAGGGCAAAATAATCAGTGACGTCACCACAACCTTACTGCTGACCCCATCTCCGCTCTGTCGGGGGGGATCTACTTGTATAAGGGGTTAATAGAACAGGTTCTGTAGACATCTATGTGGAATCAGCTGACGACGGTGTAAAAGGAGCGCGCTCTTTCACTATATAGTAGGATCTTGAGCCTCTGCATGGTTCTTTATACCTGATGCTAACATCGACCTGTAAAGCTGAGTTCACACTTCAGTTATTTGGTCAGTTTTGGCCCCATGACTGCCCCAATAAGTGAAGAGTGCAGTGATTCTAAGAGCGACGCCTGTCATCTACATGTCATATTGACTCACAGTATTATTTCACTACCACAGCAGACTCCCTATGTGTGTTACTGCAAGGCACAGTGTTCTACACCACTATACAGGCACAGTGTTCTACACCACTATACAGGCACAGTGTTCTACACCACTATACAGGCACAGTGTTCTACACCGCTATACAGGCACAGTGTTCTACACCGCTATACAGGCACAGTGTTCTACACCACTATACAGGCACAGTGCTCTACACCACTATACAGGCACAGTGTTCTACACCACTATACAGGCACAGTGTTCTACACCACTATACAGGCACAGTGTTCTATACCGCTATACAGGCACAGTGTTCTATACCGCTATACAGGCACAGTGTTCTACACCGCTATACAGGCACAGTGTTCTACACCACTATACAGGCACAGTGTTCTACACCGCTATACAGGCACAGTGCTCTACACCACTATACAGGCACAGTGTTCTATACCGCTATACAGGCACAGTGTTCTACACCGCTATACAGGCACAGTGTTCTACACCGCTATACAGGCACAGTGTTCTACACCGCTATACAGGCACAGTGTTCTACACCACTATACAGGCACAGTGTTCTACACCACTATACAGGCACAGTGTTCTACACCACTATACAGGCACAGTGTTCTACACCGCTATACAGGCACAGTGTTCTACACCACTATACAGGCACAGTGTTCTACACCGCTATACAGGCACAGTGTTCTACACCACTATACAGGCACAGTGCTCTACACCACTATACAGGCACAGTGTTCTACACCGCTATACAGGCACAGTGTTCTACACCGCTATACAGGCACAGTGTTCTACACCGCTATACAGGCACAGTGTTCTACACCACTATACAGGCACAGTGTTCTACACCACTATACAGGCACAGTGTTCTACACCGCTATACAGGCACAGTGTTCTACACCGCTATACAGGCACAGTGTTCTACACAGCTATACAGGCACAGTGTTCTACACCGCTATACAGGCACAGTGTACTACACCGCTATACAGGCACAGTGTTCTACACCACTATACAGGCACAGTGTTCTACACCGCTATACAGGCACAGTGTTCTACACCACTATACAGGCACAGTGTTCTACACCGCTATACAGGCACAGTGTTCTACACCGCTATACAGGCACAGTGTTCTACACCGCTATACAAGCACAGTGTTCTACACCGCTATACAGGCACAGTGTTCTACACCGCTATACAGGCACAGTGTTCTACACCACTATACAGGCACAGTGTTCTACACCTCTATACAGGCACAGTGTTCTACACCGCTATACAGGCACAGTGTTCTACACCGATATACAGGCAAAGTGTTCTACACCACTATACAGGCACAGTGTTCTACACCGCTATACAGGCACAGTGTTCTACACCGCTATACAGGCAAAGTGTTCTACACCACTATACAGGCACAGTGTTCTACACCGCTATACAGGCACAGTGTTCTACACCGCTATACAGGCACAGTGTTCTACACCGCTATACAGGCACAGTGTTCTACATCACTATACAGGCACAGTGTTCTACACCGCTATACAGGCACAGTGTTCTACACCGCTATACAGGCACAGTGTTCTACACCGCTATACAGGCACAGTGTTCTACACCACTATACAGGCACAGTGTTCTACACCACTATACAGGCACAGTGTTCTACACCACTATACAGGCACAGTGTTCTACACCACTATACAGGCACATTGTTCTACACCGATATACAGGCACAGTGTTCTACACCGCTATACAGGCACAGTGTTCTACACCACTATACAGGCACAGTGTTCTACACCACTATACAGGCACAGTGTTCTACACCGCTATACAGGCACAGTGTTCTACACCACTATACAGGCACAGTGTTCTACACCACTATACAGGCACAGTGTTCTACACCATTATACAGGCACTGTGTTCTACACCGCTATACAGGCACAGTGTTCTACACCACTATACAGGCACAGTGTTCTACACCACTATACAGGCACAGTGTTCTACACCACTATACAGGCACAGTGTTCTACACCGCTATACAGGCACAGTGTTCTACACCACTATACAGGCACAGTGCTCTACAACGCTATACAGGCACAGTGTTCTACACCACTATACAGGCACAGTGTTCTACACCGCTATACAGGCACAGTGTTCTACATTACTATACAGGCACAGTGTTCTACACCCCTATACAGGCACAGTGTTCTACACCGCTATACAGGCACAGTGCTCTACACCGCTATACAGGCACAGTGTTCTACACCACTATACAGGCACAGTGTTCTACACCACTATACAGGCACAGTGTTCTACACCACTATACAGGTACAGTGTTCTACACCGCTATACAGGTACAGTGTTCTACACCGCTATACAGGCACAGTGTTCTACACCGCTATACAGGCACAGTGTTCTACACCGCTATACAGGCACAGTGTTCTACACCGATATACAGGCACAGTGTTCTACACCGCAATACAGGCAAAGTGTTCTACACCACTATACAGGCACAGTGTTCTACACCGCTATACAGGCACAGTGTTCTACACCACTATACAGGCACAGTGTTCTACACCGCTATACAGGCACAGTGTTCTACACCACTATACAGGCACAGTGTTCTACACCACTATACAGGCACAGTGTTCTACACCACTATACAGGCACAGTGTTCTACACCACTATACAGGCACAGTGTTCTACACCACTATACAGGCACAGTGTTCTACACCGCTATACAGGCACAGTGTTCTACACCACTATACAGGCACAGTGTTCTACACCGCTATACAGGCACAGTGTTCTACACCACTATACAGGCACAGTGTTCTACACCGCTATACAGGCACAGTGTTCTACACCACTATACAGGCACAGTGTTCTACACCACTATACAGGCACAGTGTTCTACACCACTATACAGGCACAGTGTTCTACACCACTATACAGGCACAGTGTTCTACACCACTATACAGGCACATTGTTCTACACCGATATACAGGCACAGTGTTCTACACCGCTATACAGGCACAGTGTTCTACACCACTATACAGGCACAGTGTTCTACACCACTATACAGGCACAGTGTTCTACACCGCTATACAGGCACAGTGTTCTACACCACTATACAGGCACAGTGTTCTACACCACTATACAGGCACAGTGTTCTACACCATTATACAGGCACTGTGTTCTACACCGCTATACAGGCACAGTGTTCTACACCACTATACAGGCACAGTGTTCTACACCACTATACAGGCACAGTGTTCTACACCACTATACAGGCACAGTGTTCTACACCGCTATACAGGCACAGTGTTCTACACCACTATACAGGCACAGTGCTCTACAACGCTATACAGGCACAGTGTTCTACACCACTATACAGGCACAGTGTTCTACACCGCTATACAGGCACAGTGTTCTACATTACTATACAGGCACAGTGTTCTACACCCCTATACAGGCACAGTGTTCTACACCGCTATACAGGCACAGTGCTCTACACCGCTATACAGGCACAGTGTTCTACACCACTATACAGGCACAGTGTTCTACACCACTATACAGGCACAGTGTTCTACACCACTATACAGGTACAGTGTTCTACACCGCTATACAGGTACAGTGTTCTACACCGCTATACAGGCACAGTGTTCTACACCGCTATACAGGCACAGTGTTCTACACCGCTATACAGGCACAGTGTTCTACACCGATATACAGGCACAGTGTTCTACACCGCTATACAGGCAAAGTGTTCTACACCGCTATACAGGCACAGTGTTCTACACCGCTATACAGGCACAGTGTTCTACACCACTATACAGGCACAGTGTTCTACACCGCTATACAGGCACAGTGTTCTACACCACTATACAGGCACAGTGTTCTACACCACTATACAGGCACAGTGTTCTACACCACTATACAGGCACAGTGTTCTACACCACTATACAGGTACAGTGTTCTACACCGCTATACAGGTACAGTGTTCTACACCGCTATACAGGCACAGTGTTCTACACCGCTATACAGGCACAGTGTTCTACACCGCTATACAGGCACAGTGTTCTACACCGATATACAGGCACAGTGTTCTACACCGCTATACAGGCAAAGTGTTCTACACCACTATACAGGCACAGTGTTCTACACCGCTATACAGGCACAGTGTTCTACACCACTATACAGGCACAGTGTTCTACACCGCTATACAGGCACAGTGTTCTACACCACTATACAGGCACAGTGTTCTACACCACTATACAGGCACAGTGTTCTACACCACTATACAGGCACAGTGTTCTACACCACTATACAGGCACAGTGTTCTACACCACTATACAGGCACAGTGTTCTACACCACTATACAGGCACAGTGTTCTACACCGCTATACAGGCACAGTGTTCTACACCACTATACAGGCACAGTGTTCTACACCGCTATACAGGCACAGTGTTCTACACCACTATACAGGCACAGTGTTCTACAACGCTATACAGGCACAGTGTTCTACACCGCTATACAGGCACAGTGTTCTACACCGCTATACAGGCACAGTGTTCTACATTACTATACAGGCACAGTGTTCTACACCGCTATACAGGCACAGTGTTCTACACCACTATACAGGCACAGTGTTCTACACCACTATACAGGCACAGTGTTCTACACCACTATACAGGCACAGTGTTCTACACCACTATACAGGCACAGTGTTCTACACCCCTATACAGGCACAGTGTTCTACACCGCTATACAGGCACAGTGTTCTACACCGCTATACAGGCACAGTGTTCTACACCGCTATACAGGTACAGTGTTCTACACCACTATACAGGCACAGTGTTCTACACCGCTATACAGGCACAGTGTTCTACACCGCTATACAGGCACAGTGTTCTACACCGCTATACAGGCACAGTGTTCTACACCGCTATACAGGCACAGTGTTCTACATTACTATACAGGCACAGTGTTCTACACCCCTATACAGGCACAGTGTTCTACACCGCTATACAGGCACAGTGCTCTACACCGCTATACAGGCACAGTGTTCTACACCACTATACAGGCACAGTGTTCTACACCACTATACAGGCACAGTGTTCTACACCACTATACAGGTACAGTGTTCTACACCACTATACAGGCACAGTGTTCTACACCGCTATACAGGCACAGTGTTCTACACCGCTATACAGGCACAGTGTTCTACACCGCTATACAGGCACAGTGTTCTACACCGATATACAGGCAAAGTGTTCTACACCACTATACAGGCACAGTGTTCTACACCGCTATACAGGCACAGTGTTCTACACCGCTATACAGGCAAAGTGTTCTACACCGCTATACAGGCACAGTGTTCTACACCGCTATACAGGCACAGTGTTCTACACCACTATACAGGCACAGTGTTCTACACCGCTATACAGGCACAGTGTTCTACATCCCTATACAGGCACAGTGTTCTACACCCCTATACAGGCACAGTGTTCTACACCACTATACAGGCACAGTGTTCTACACCACTATACAGGCACAGTGTTCTACACCGCTATACAGGCACAGTGTTCTACACCACTATACAGTTACAGTGTTCTACACCACTATACAGGCACAGTGTTCTACAACGCTATACAGGCACAGTGTTCTACACCGCTATACAGGCACAGTGTTCTACACCGCTATACAGGCACAGTGTTCTACACCGCTATACAGGCACAGTGTTCTACACCGCTATACAGGCACAGTGTTCTACACCACTATACAGGCACAGTGTTCTACACCACTATACAGGCACAGTGTTCTACAACGCTATACAGGCACAGTGTTCTACACCGCTATACAGGCACAGTGTTCTACATTACTATACAGGCACAGTGTTCTACACCGCTATACAGGCACAGTGTTCTACACCCTACACCGCTATACAGGCACAGTGTTCTACACCACTATACAGGCACAGTGTTCTACACCACTATACAGGCACAGTGTTCTACACCACTATACAAGCACAGTGTTCTACACCGCTATACAGGCACAGTGTTCTACACCGCTATACAGGCACAGTGTTCTACACCGCTATACAGGCACAGTGTTCTACACCACTATACAGGCACAGTGTTCTACACCACTATACAGGCACAGTGTTCTACACCACTAGACAGGCACAGTGTTCTACACCGCTAGACAGGCACAGTGTTCTACACCGCTAGACAGGCACAGTGTTCTACACCGCTATACAGGCACAGTGTTCTACACCGCTATACAGGCACAGTGTTCTACACCGCTATACAGGCACAGTGTTCTACACCGCTATACAGGCACAGTGTTCTACACCGCTATACAGGCACATTGTTCTACACCGCTATACAGGCACAGTGTTCTACACCGCTATACAGGCACAGTGTTCTACACCGCTATACAGGCACAGTGTTCTACACCGCTATACAGGCACAGTGTTCTACACCGCTATACAGGCACAGTGTTCTACACCGCTATACAGGCACAGTGTTCTACACCGCTATACAGGCACAGTGTTCTACACCGCTATACAGGCACAGTGTTCTACACCGCTATACAGGCACAGTGTTCTACACAGCTATACAGGCACAGTGTTCTACACAGCTATACAGGCACAGTGTTCTACACCGCTATACAGGCACAGTGTTCTACACCGCTATACAGGCACAGTGTTCTACACCGCTATACAGGCACAGTGTTCTACATCGCTATACAGGCACAGTGTTCTACACCCCTATACAGGCACAGTGTTCTACACCACTATACAGGCACAGTGTTCTACACCACTATACAGGCACAGTGTTCTACACCCCTATACAGGCACAGTGTTCTACACCACTATACAGGCACAGTGTTCTACACCCCTATACAGGCACAGTGTTCTACACCACTATACAGGCACAGTGTTCTACACCACTATACAGGCACAGTGTTCTACACCACTATACAGGCACAGTGTTCTACACCACTATACAGGCACAGTGTTCTACACCACTATACAGGCACAGTGTTCTACACCGCTATACAGGCACAGTGTTCTACACCGCTATACAGGCACAGTGTTCTACACCGATATACAGGCAAAGTGTTCTACACCGCTATACAGGCACAGTGTTCTACACCGCTATACAGGCACAGTGTTCTACACCGCTATACAGGCACAGTGCTCTACACCGCTATACAGGCACAGTGTTCTACACCTCTATACAGGCACAGTGTTCTACACCGCTATACAGGCACAGTGTTCTACACCGCTATACAGGAACAGTGTTCTACACCGCTATACAGGCACAGTGTTCTACACCCCTATACAGGCACAGTGTTCTACACCGCTATACAGGCACAGTGTTCTACACCGCTATACAGGCACAGTGTTCTACACCGCTATACAGGCACAGTGTTCTACACCTCTATACAGGCACAGTATACTACACCGCTATACAGGCACAGTGTTCTACACCCCTATACAGGCACAGTGTTCAACACCACTATACAGGCACAGTGTTCTACACCGCTATACAGGCACAGTGTTCTACACCGCTATACAGGCACAGTGTTCTACACCGCTATACAGGCACAGTGTTCTACACCCCTATACAGGCACAGTGTTCTACACCGCTATACAGGCACAGTGTTCTACACCCCTATACAGGCACAGTGTTCTACACCCCTATACAGGCACAGTGTTCTACACCACTATACAGGCACAGTGTACTACACCTCTATACAGGCACAGTGTTCTACACCGCTATACAGGCACAGTGTTCTACACCGCTATACAGGCACAGTGTTCTACACCGCTATACAGGCACAGTGTTCCACACCGCTATACAGGCACAGTGTTCCACACCGCTATACAGGCACAGTGTTCCACACCGCTATACAGGCACAGTGTTCTACACCGCTATACAGGAACAGTGTTCTACACCCCTATACAGGCACAGTGTTCTACACCGCTATACAGGCACAGTGTTCTACACCGCTATACAGGCACAGTGTTCTACACCGCTATACAGGCACAGTGTTCTACACCTCTATACAGGCACAGTGTTCTACACCACTATACAGGCACAGTGTTCTACACCACTATACAGGCACAGTGTTCTACACCCCTATACAGGCACAGTGTTCTACACCCCTATACAGGCACAGTGTTCTACACCCCTATACAGGCACAGTGTTCTACACCGCTATACAGGCACAGTGTTCTACACCGCTATACAGGCACAGTGTTCTACACCACTATACAGGTACAGTGTTCTACACCACTATACAGGCACAGTGTTCTACACCACTATACAGGCAAAGTGTTCTACACCGCTATACAGGCACAGTGTTCTACACCACTATACAGGCACAGTGTTCTACACCACAATACAGGCACAGTGTTCTACACCACTATACAGGCACAGTGTTCTACACCACTATACAGGCAAAGTGTTCTACACAGCTATACAGGCACAGTGTTCTACACCCCTATACAGGCACAGTGTACTACACCACTATACAGGCACAGTGTACTACACCACTATACAGGCACAGTGTTCTACACCGCTATACAGGCACAGTGTTCTACACCGCTATACAGGCACAGTGTTCTACACCGCTATACAGGCACAGTGTTCTACACCGCTATACAGGCACAGTGTTCTACACCGCTATACAGGCACAGTGTTCTACACCGCTATACAGGCACAGTGTTCTACACCACTATACAGGCACAGTGTTCTACACCACTATACAGGCACAGTGTTCTACACCACTATACAGGCACAGTGTTCTACACCACTATACAGGCACAGTGTTCTACACCGCTATACAGGTACAGTGTTCTACACCGCTATACAGGCACAGTGTTCTACACCGCTATACAGGCACAGTGTTCTACACCACTATACAGGCACAGTGTTCTACACCGCTATACAGGCACAGTGTTCTACACCACTATACAGGCACAGTGTTCTACACCGCTATACAGGCACAGTGTTCTACACCGCTATACAGGCACAGTGTTCTACACCACTATACAGGCACAGTGTTCTACACCGCTATACAGGTACAGTGTTCTACACCACTATACAGGCACAGTGTTCTACACCGCTATACAGGCACAGTGTTCTACACCACTATACAGGCACAGTGTTCTACACCGCTATACAGGCACAGTGTTCTACACCACTATACAGGCACAGTGTTCTACACCCCTATACAGGCACAGTGTTCTACACCACTATACAGGCACAGTGTTCTACACCGCTATACAGGCACAGTGTACTACACAACTATACAGGCACAGTGTTCTACACCCTTATACAGGCACAGTGTTCTACACCCCTATACAGGCACAGTGTTCTACACCGCTATACAGGCACAGTGTTCTACACCGCTATACAGGCACAGTGTTCTACACCGCTATACAGGCACAGTGTTCTACACCGCTATACAGGCACAGTGTTCTACACCACTATACAGGCACAGTGCTCTACACAACTATATAGGCACAGTGTTCTACACCACTATACAGGCACAGTGTTCTACACCGCTATACAGGCACAGTGTTCTACACCGCTATACAGGCACAGTGTTCTACACCGCTATACAGGCACAGTGTTCTACACCGCTATACAGGCACAGTGTTCTACACCGCTATACAGGCACAGTGTTCTACACCGCTATACAGGCACAGTGTTCTACACCGCTATACAGGCACAGTGTTCTACACCACTATACAGGCACAGTGCTCTACACAACTATATAGGCACAGTGTTCTACACCACTATACAGGCACAGTGCTCTACACAACTATATAGGCACAGTGTTCTACACCGCTATACAGGCACAGTGTTCTATACCACTATACAGGCACAGTGTTCTACACAACTATATAGGCACAGTGTTCTACACCACTATACAGGCACAGTGTTCTACACCGCTATACAGGCACAGTGTTCTACACCGCTATACAGGCACAGTGTTCTACACCACTATATAGGCACAGTGTTCTACACCACTATACAGGCACAGTGTTCTACACCACTATACAGGCACAGTGTTCTACACCATTATACAGGCACAGTGTTCTACACCACTATACAGGCACAGTGTACTACACCGCTATACAGGCACAGTGTTCTACACCGCTATACAGGCACAGTGTTCTACACCGCTGTACAGGCACAGTGTTCTACACCACTATACAGGCACAGTGTTCTACACCGCTATACAGGCACAGTGTTCTACACCACTATATAGGTTTTCTGCAGGCCGGAAATAGAAGTTTTTTAACGCGATTCGTTGCAAATATATTCGGATAAAATCAAATCGTTTTAGATAATTTGGCGAACCGGCGAATCAAATTTTTGAAAAATTCACTCATCTCTAATAATTATTCTTATTGTGATTGTTCCTTTCCAATTACTTTACACGACTCCGGCCCTGACAACTTTCATGTCAATTCTCCAGATCAGAAGACGGCAGAGAAAACAGACGGGGGCAGGGAAACCAAGCGGACGCCATGACGGTTGTGATCCCTGTTCACACTGGTGCGGCTCCACGTCTGGCCTCTTCTCCTGTGCCCTCGCCTCATCCCCAGCCCTATGGTAACAGACCGCGGGGCCGTATATACATCTACACCTCTTATATGTATGTGGGCGTGTGTGCCCCCTACAGACACGACGCGTGCCCCCCTACAGACACGACGCGCGCCCCCTACAGACATGACGCGTGCCCCCTACAGACATGACGCGTGCCCCCAGCACATAGCTACGTGTGTATAGTGCATTACACAGGGAGTCACATGATTTGCAGCTTGTGTGGTAACCTCAGTCGTGTGTGCTGGGTCACACCATCACATCCAATGTTTAAGGGTAGATGTGAGGCACTGTGGACCTCGAGCCTCAGTGTCAGCGCTGCCCCCTAGTGAGTGGATATGATCCCATAAATCAGGGCCTGCAGTTACTAATTGTTTGACGGATTCTCCGGGGCCCATCTGGACTTTGATGCGTGAATGATGCATGAGAAGGCCCCAGATCAAAGCGCCACCGCGGGGCCCTGCGCCATAAATCACCGCAGGGACAGCGACCACCTACCCCTCCCGGATCAAATCACTTACAGACCCTGTAAATACCCGGCACCACCACAGCGGGCGAAACAATCCGTGAGAACCCGGGCTACAGACTGCGTGGAGAAACACTGGGACACAGGCATCCGCTCAGCTCCAGAGCCGCACTCACAATTCTGCTGGTACATCATATCACATACTCCAGTCACATCCAGAGCCGCACTCACGATTCAGCTGGTAGTGCATCATATCATATACTCCAGTCACATCCAGAGCCGCATTTACAATTCTACTGGTACACCATATCATATACTCCAGTCACATCCAGAGCCGCACTCACAAATCTGCTGGTACACCATATCATATACTCCAGTCACATCCAGAGCCGCATTTACAATTCTGCTGGTACACCATATCATATACTCCAGTCACATCCAGAGCCGCATTTACAATTCTGCTGGTACACCATATCATATAATCCAGTCACATCCAGAGCTGCACTCACGAATCTACTGGTACACAATAACATATACTCCAGTCACATCCAGAGCTGCATTCACGATCCTCCTGGTACACCATATTATAATATCCAGTCACATCCAGAGCTGCACTCACGATTCAGCTATTACAAGATGTCTACTACTCCAGTCACATCCAGAGCTGCAGTGACATCACTCAGGCTGCAGGTCCCCCCACATCTCTCTCCCTTCTCCACAAATCACTGACCATGAAGGGAACAGGAAAAAGATGTGAGAACAGAGAACTAGCTGAATTTTCACTGCAGCTTTAAATGTGACTAGAGCAGGGATCAGCAATCTCCGACACTCCAGCTGTTCAAAAACTACAACTCCCAGAATACATTGTTCACTTCTGTGGGAGTAAGAAGAACAGGTAAGCATGTTTGCATGCAGGGAGTTGTAGTTTCACAGCAGCTGGAGTGCGGCAGGTTGCTGACCCCTGGACTAGAGTATACCCACCTATCAGTACACGGCATCTGGGTACAAATCAGCAGCCTGGAGCGCAGCTCTGCAGCAATATGGGGGTCAGAGAGGCATCACTGTATGACCAGGACATACTGCTGTCACCCAGCTTTCCCAGAACCAGATATAACAGCTGAAAAGAAGCAGTCACATCCAGAGCTGCACTCACGAATCTGCTGGTACACCATATCATATACTCCAGTTACATCCAGAGCCGCACTCACGATTCAGCTGGTGCCCGATATCATATAATCCAGTCACATCCAGAGCTGCACTCACGATTTTGCTGGTACACCATATCATATCAGGAACCTCCAGGACTGGTATCCACTGCATCACCCCTGAACACCATTATTCCAGCTTCAGAGCTGAAATCTCCCAGAATTCGATGACAGTTCAAAGATCGCACTCCAGTGAATTGGATTCTGGCACCTCCAGGTGTGTACAGTCACAGTCAGTCAGAGTGACTCCACCAGCAGAATAGTGAGTGCAGCTCCGGAGTATAATACAGGATGTAACTCAGGATCAGTACAGGATAAGTAATGTATGCATACAGTGACTGCACCAGCAGAATAGTGAGTGCAGCTCTGGGGTATAATACAGGATGTAACTCAGGATCAGTACAGGATAAGTAATGTATGTACACAGTGACTGCACCAGCAGAATAGTGAGTGCAGCTCTGGGGTATAATACAGGATGTAACTCAGGATCAGTACAGGATAAGTAATGTATGCACACAGTGACTGCACCAGCAGAATAGTGAGTGCAGCTCTGGAGTATAATACAGGATGTAACTCAGGATCAGTACAGGATAAGTAATGTAATGTACACAGTGACTGCACCAGCAGAATAGTGAGTGCAGCTCTGGAGTATAATACAGGCTGTAACTCAGGATCAGTACAGGATAAGTAATGTATGTACACAGTGACTCCACCAGCAGAATAGTGAGTGCAGCTCTGGAGTACAATACAGGTTATGCAGACCTCTTGCTGACCTGAGGTATAGATTTACACCTCTCTGTATATTAGACGGCGTCTTGTTTATTATTTCATTATCTGATGCAATTTGGATTTTAGGATTTTCTACATTCAGATAATAGAAAACCATTTAGTGGATAAATCTATAGGAAACACGGACTTCCGCACAATGAGGCCGGGGCTTTTAGGTGACCTGGATTTCTGGTGCGGCGATCCCATTCACTTCCATGGGATTAGCGCTACTCCGTGATCGCGGCCGCTGTATGGTCCTAGCCCAGGTGTGGGGTATGTCACGGTCGCAGACGTGTTTGTGGCGGTACTACAGCTCAGTAGAAGGCCCTCGGAGCGGTCGCTCTCTATAGACATCAGGATATTTGGGATTTTCCGCCCACGGAGTCTCTGGCGGGATCTGCTCCGTTACACAGAATTATTTGAAGTTGAACATTTCAGGATGGAGACAATATGGCGACATCATGTGACTGCGCCGCAGGCCGTGGCACTGGAGGGGTTAACCCTCCCTGGCTGGGTTTTCCCATAACTCTAAGTCCACTTTATGGCCGGGCCGTTAGCCGATCCCCCCCCGGTCAGCGGCGAACACCCAACTAAACCTACAAATCGTATCGGCAGCTTTACCGGGATTACTGCGGCCGGCTGAGAACTGGCCCGGGCCCCCAGCACGCCCATCAATCACGGGCCCCGGCTCCGGGACGTCCGGACAGAACTCATATTGTTGGTCGGATTTGTTGCTTTTTTTTTCCTCTTTACCTAATTTATCGTTTTCATTTTTCTGGGGCGTTCTGCTGCTTAACCCCTTGTGCCCCAGGTAATAATAATGAGAGCGTTGTACAGACAGGGCCGAGGTGTGAGCCGGACCCCTCCCCACCCCCATGTCAGGGCCCCACCGCCTCCCCAGACGCGCCCGGTCCCCGTCAGCCTCGGAATAAGCCCCTGTGTTTGCACAAGGCTTCATTACACGGCCGGATCGGGCTTAAGGAAACACAAAATCCTCCAACAGGTGCAAAATATTAGGAGCCCCCTGTATTTCAATGGGGGGGGATGGGGGGGCTTCGAGGGATTAACCACAGAATGTGCAGGAGGAGGAAGGAACACGTAAATGGAGGCTATTAACCCCTGATGATGGGTGACAACCACTAATACTACAGCCTAAGGCCTCATTCACACGGGCGTCAGGTTTTTGGCGCGGCTCCTATATACGGGCCCGCGGAGACGCGCGCGGCTCCTATATACAGGCCAGAGACACACGCAGCTCCTATATACGGGCCCACGGAGACGCGCGCGGCTCCTATATACGGGCCCGCGGAGACGCGCGCGGCTCCTATATACGGGCCCGCGGAGACGCGCGCGGCCCCTATATACGGGCCCGCGGAGGCGCGCGCGCGGCCCCTATATACGGGCCCACGGAGACGCGCGCGGCTCCTATATACGGGCCCGCGGAGACGCGCGCGGCCCCTATATACGGGCCCGCGGAGATGCGCGCGGCCCCTATATACGGCCCCGCGGAGCCGCGCGCGGCCCCTATATACGGGCCCGCGGAGATGCGCACGGCCCCTATATACGGGCCCGCGGAGACGCGCACGGCCCCGCGGAGACGCGCGCGGCCCCTATATACGGGCCCACGGAGGCGCGCGCGGCCCCTATATACGGGCCCGCGGGGACGCGCGCGGCCCCTATATACGGGCCCACGGAGGCGCGCGCGGCCCCTATATACGGGCCCACGGAGGCGCGCGCGGCCCCTATATACGGGCCCACGGAGGCGTGCGCGGCTCCTATATACGGGCCCACGGAGGCACCCGCGGCTCATATATACGGGCGCGCGCGGCCCCTATATACGGGCCCACGGAGGCGCGCGCGGCTCCTATATACGGGCCCACGGAGACCTCCCATAAATATACACACCCTAATAGGGGAGGGTCCGGACCCCCAAGTGTCAGGGGGCGGGGCTCACCACCAGTCACATGACGAGGCGGGATCTGTTTATACACTTATGATGACTACCACCTATAGACTCATCTGTGTAAACGGGCAAAACCCGAATCACGTGACAGGAATATGACACATGTCGCATCATCAGACACATATCGCACAGAAGGAAATCGCATAATGGGAACTGCACTCAAGCAGCTGTATCTGACGGGCCTCCTCCTACCTCCTCCAGGGCAGCGCTGATGAGGCCGGGCTCCCAGGCCCGGGACGCTCCGCTGATGGCGGCGGACACGGAGCTCTTGGATCTCTTCGGACTCATGACGATCTGTGTGCGGTGTGTGCGGTTCCGGGAGACGCGCTGGGTATCCTAGCAACCATGGGGTACGTCACTGACCACGCCCCGACTCCAGCGGGTCCTAGAAAAGCCCGGATATAACTCCTCCCACTCAATGTGTATGTACGAGACCTAAAGACCATGCACTGTGCGTGTACCTACCTGTATACTGTGTGTACCTACCTGTATACTGTGTGCACCTACCTGTATACTGTGTGCACCTACCTGTATACTGTGTGCACCTACCTGTATACTGTGTGTACCTACCTGTATACTGTGTGTACCTACCTGTACTGTGTGCACCTACCTGTATACTGTGTGTACCTACCTGTATACTGTGTGCACCTACCTGTATACTGTGTGCACCTACCTGTATACTGTGTGCACCTAACTGTACTGTGTGCACCTACCTGTATACTGTGTGTACCTACCTGTATACTGTGTGCACCTACCTGTATACTGTGTGTACCTAACTGTACTGTGTGCACCTACCTGTATACTGTGTGCACCTACCTGTATACTGTGTGTACTTACCTGTACTGTGTGCACCTACCTGTATACTGTGTGCACCTACCTGTATACTGTGTGTACTTACCTGTACTGTGTGTACCTACCTGTATACTGTGTGCACCTACCTGTATACTGTGTGCACCTACCTGTATACTGTGTGTACTTACCTGTACTGTGTGTACCTACCTGTATACTGTGTGCACCTACCTGTATACTGTGTGCACCTACCTGTATACTGTGTGCACCTACCTGTATACTGTGTGCACCTACCTGTACACTGTGTGTACTTACCTATACTGTGTGTACCTACCTGTATACTGTGTGTACCTACCTGTACTGTGTGCACCTACCTGTATACTGTGTGCACCTACCTGTATACTGTGTGCACCTACCTGTATACTGTGTGTACCTACCTGTATACTGTGTGTACCTAACTGTACTGTGTGCACCTACCTGTATACTGTGTGTACCTACCTGTACTGTATGCACCTACCTGTATACTGTATGTACCTACCTGTACTGTATGTACCTACCTGTATACTGTGTGTACCTACCTGTACTGTGTGCACCTACCTGTATGTACCTACCTGTGTATGTGTACTGTGTACACCTACCTGTATGTACCTACCTGTACTGTGTGCACCTACCTGTATACTGTGTGTACCTACCTGTATATGTGTACTGTGTACCTACCTGCATATGTGTACTGTGCGCACCTACCTGTATATGTGTACTGTGTGTACCTACCTGTGCGTACCTACCTGTATATGTGTACTGTGCGTACCTACCTGCATATGTGTACTGTGTGTACCTACCTGTATATGTGTACTGTGTGTACCTACCTGTGCGTACCTACCTGTATATGTGTACTGTGTGTACCTACCTGTGCGTACCTACCTGTATATGTGTACTGTGCGTACCTACCTGTATATGTGTACTGTGTGTACCTACCTGTGCGTACCTACCTGTATATGTGTACTGTGTGTACCTACCTGCATATGTGTACTGTGCGTACCTACCTGTATATGTGTACTGTGCGCACCTACCTGTATACTGTGTGTACCTACCTGTATATGTGTACTGTGTACCTACCTGCATATGTGTACTGTGCGCACCTACCTGCATATGTGTACTGTGCGTACCTACCTGTATATGTGTACTGTGCGTACCTACCTGTATATGTGTACTGTGCGTACCTACCTGTATATGTGTACTGTGTGCACCTACCTGTGCGTACCTACCTGTATATGTGTACTGTGCGCACCTACCTGTATATGTGTACCTACCTGTGTATGTGTACTGTGTGCACCTACCTGTGCGTACCTACCTGTATATGTGTACTGTGTGCACCTACCTGTATATGTGTACCTACCTGTGTATGTGTACTGTGTGTACCTACTTGTGTATGTGTACTGTGTGCACCTACCTGTGTGTACCTACCTGTATATGGGTACTGTGTGTACCTACCAGTGTATAAAAACCGGATTCCAAAAAAGTTGGGACACTATACAAATCGTGAATAAAAACTGAATGCAATGATGTGGAGGTGCCAACTTCTAATATTTTATTCAGAATAGAACATAAATCACGGAACAAAAGTTTAAACTGAGAAAATGTACCATTTTAAGGGAAAAATATGTTGAATCAGAATTTCATGGTGTCAACAAATCCCCAAAAAGTTGGGACAAGGCCATTTTCACCACTGTGTGGCATCTCCCCTTCTTCTTACAACACTCAACAGACGTCTGGGGACCGAGGAGACCAGTTTCTCAGGTTTAGAAATAGGAATGCTCTCCCATTCTTGTCTAATCCAGGCCTCTAACTGTTCCATCGTCTTGGGCCTTCTTTGTTGCACCTTCCTCTTTATGATGCGCCAAATGTTCTCTATAGGTGACAGATCTGGACTGCAGACCGGCCATTTCAGTACCCGGATCCTTCTCCTACGCAGCCATGATGTTGTGATTGATGCAGAATGTGGTCTGGCATTATCTTGTTGAAAAATGCAGGGTCTTCCCTGAAAGAGATGACGTCTGGATGGGAGCATATGTTGTTCTAGAACCTGAATATATTTTTCTGCATTGATGGTGCCTTTCCAGACATGCAAGCTGCCCATGCCACACGCACTCATGCAACCCCATACCATCAGAGATGCAGGCTTCTGAACTGAGCGTTGAGAACAACTTGGGTTGTCCTTGTCCTCTTTGGTCCGGATGACATGGCGTCCCAGATTTCCAAAAAGAACTTTGAATCGTGACTCGTCTGACCACAGAACAGTCTTCCATTTTGCCACACTCCATTGTAAATGATCCCTGGCCCAGTGAAAACGCCTGAGCTTGTGGATCTTGCTTAGAAATGGCTTCTTCTTTGCACTGTAGAGTTTCAGCTGGCGACGGCGGATGGCCCGGTGGATTGTGTTCACTGACAATGGTTTCTGGAAGTATTCCTGAGCCCATTCTGTGATTTCCTTTACAGTAGCATTCCTGTTTGTGGTGCAGTGTCGTTTAAGGGCCCGGAGATCACGGGCATCCAGTATGGTTTTACCGCCTTGACCCTTACGCACAGAGATTGTTCCAGATTCTCGGAATCTTCGGATGATGTTATGCACAGTTGATGATGATAGATGCAAAGTCTTTGCAATGTTTCGCTGGGTAACACCTTTCTGATATTGCTCCACTATCTTTCTGCGCAACATTGTGGGAATTTGTGATCCTCTACCCATCTTGGCTTCTGAGAGACACGGCCACTCTGAGAAGAAGCTCTTTTTATACCCAATCATGTTGCCAATTGACCTAATTAGTGTTAATTGGTCTTCCAGCTCTTCGTTATGCTCAAATTTACTTTTTCCAGCCTCTTATTGCTACTTGTCCCAACTTTTTTGGGGATTTGTTGACACCGTGAAAATTGGAATCAACGTATTTTTCCTTTAAAATGATACATTTACTCGGATTAAACGTTTGATCTGTCATCTACGTTCTATTACAAATAAAATATTGACATTTGCCATCTCCACATCATTGCATTCAGTTTTTATTCACAATTTGTTTAGTGTCCCAACTTTTTGGGAATCCGGTTTGTACCTACCAGCCGCTAATATCCGCAGTAGCCGCCACGTGCAGCGCGGACGGCAGTGACTGTTACTGGTAAGAGCTGTAGATGAAATGATCTCCAGGAAACGCCGTCACTTTGTATTTTAAGCAAAAAAATTATTTTATTTTTATCTTTGACATCTCAAAATAACAAAAAAAGAACTGGGCGGCTCGGTCAGTGCCCAGTAGCGCCACCTGGCCGGTGTCACAGCTTGTAAACGCTTTTTGTAGCAGCCGAGAGTCTTTCACTTCTTGTTTGAGGAATTCTCCTCCTTTCTTCCTTGAAGACGTCTTCAGTTCTGAGAGACTCCAGGGTCGTCTTCCAAGCTCTGCTCTTATAAGGTCTGTCCACAGATAGTGTTATTCAGATCAGCAGATTGTGAGGACCACGGAAACGCAGTAAATACGGCCGAAATAAGCCTCCGTCTGTCCAGTCCGGCCCGTTATCCTGCAAGTGGATCCAGAGGAAGGAAAAAAAACTGTGAGGTAGAAGCCAATTTTTCTCACAAAAATTCCTTCCCGACTCCAATCAGAATAACTCCCTGGATCAACGACCCCTCTCTAGTGACTATATCCTGTAATATTATTACACTCCAGAAATACATCCAGGCCCCTCCTGAATTCCTATAGTGAACTCACCATCACCACCTCCTCAGGCAGAGAGTCCATAGTCTCACTGCTCTTACAGTAAAGAGTCCATAGTCTCACTGCTCTTACAGTATAGAGTACATAGTCTCACTGCTCTTACAGTATAGAGTCCATAGTCTCACTGCTCTTACAGTAAAGAGTCCATAGTCTCACTGCTCTTACAGTATAGAGTCCATAGTCTCACTGCTCTTACAGTAAAGAGTCCATAGTCTCACTGCTCTTACAGTATAGAGTCCATAGTCTCACTGCTCTTACAGTAAAGAGTCCATAGTCTCACTGCTCTTACAGTAAAGAGTCCATAGTCTCACTGCTCTTACCGTAAAGAGTCCATAGTCTCACTGCTCTTACAGTAAAGAGTCCATAGTCTCACTGCTCTTACAGTATAGAGTCCATAGTCTCACTGCTCTTACAGTAAAGAGTCCATAGTCTCACTGCTCTTACCGTAAAGAGTCCATAGTCTCACTGCTCTTACAGTATAGAGTCCATAGTCTCACTGCTCTTACAGTACAGAGTCCATAGTCTCACTGCTCTTACAGTAAAGAGTCCATAGTCTCACTGCTCTTACAGTATAGAGTCCATAGTCTCACTGCTCTTACAGTAAAGAGTCCATAGTCTCACTGCTCTTACAGTATAGAGTCCATAGTCTCACCGCTCTTACAGTAAAGAGTCCATAGTCTCACTGCTCTTACAGTAAAGAGTCCATAGTCTCACTGCTCTTACAGTAAAGAGTCCATAGTCTCACTGCTCTTACAGTATAGAGTCCATAGTCTCACTGCTCTTACCGTAAAGAGTCCATAGTCTCACTGCTCTTACCGTAAAGAGTCCATAGTCTCACTGCTCTTACAGTAAAGAGTCCATAGTCTCACTGCTCTTACAGTATAGAGTCCATAGTCTCACTGCTCTTACAGTAAAGAGTCCATAGTCTCACTGCTCTTACAGTACAGAGTCCATAGTCTCACTGCTCTTACCGTAAAGAGTCCATAGTCTCACTGCTCTTACAGTACAGAGTCCATAGTCTCACTGCTCTTACAGTATAGAGTCCATAGTCTCACTGCTCTTACAGTAAAGAGTCCATAGTCTCACTGCTCTTACAGTAAAGAGTCCATAGTCTCACTGCTCTTACAGTAAAGAGTCCACAGTCTCACTGCTCTTACAGTAAAGAGTCCATAGTCTCACTGCTCTTACAGTAAAGAGTCCATAGTCTCACCGCTCTTACAGTATAGAGTCCATAGTCTCACCGCTCTTACAGTAAAGAGTATATAGTCTCACTGCTCTTACAGTAAAGAGTCCATAGTCTCACTGCTCTTACAGTATAGTCCATAGTCTCACTGCTCTTACAGTAAAGAGTCTATAGTCTCACTGCTCTCACAGTAAAGAGTCCATAGTCTCACTGCTCTTACAGTATAGAGTCCATAGTCTCACTGCCCTTACCGTAAAGAGTCCATAGTCTCACTGCTCTTACAGTATAGAGTCCATAGTCTCACTGCTCTTACAGTATAGAGTCCATAGTCTCACTGCTCTTACAGTATAGAGTCCATAGTCTCACTGCTCTTACAGTAAAGAGTCCATAGTCTCACTGCTCTTACAGTAAAGAGTCCATAGTCTCACTGCTCTTACAGTAAAGAGTCCATAGTCTCACTGCTCTTACAGTATAGAGTCCATAGTCTCACTGCTCTTACAGTAAAGAGTCCATAGTCTCACTGCTCTTACAGTAAAGAGTCCACAGTCTCACTGCTCTTACAGTAAAGAGTCCATAGTCTCACTGCTCTTACAGTAAAGAGTCCATAGTCTCACCGCTCTTACAGTATAGAGTCCATAGTCTCACCGCTCTTACAGTAAAGAGTATATAGTCTCACTGCTCTTACAGTAAAGAGTCCATAGTCTCACTGCTCTTACAGTAAAGAGTCCATAGTCTCACTGCTCTTACAGTAAAGAGTCCATAGTCTCACTGCTCTTACAGTATAGAGTCCACAGTCTCACTGCTCTTACAGTATAGAGTCCATAGTCTCACTGCTCTTACAGTAGAGTCCATAGTCTCACTGCTCTTACAGTAAAGAGTCCATAGTCTCACTGCTCTTACAGTAAAGAGTCCACAGTCTCACTGCCCTTACAGTAAAGAGTCCATAGTCTCACTGCTCTTACAGTATAGAGTCCATAGTCTCACTGCTCTTACAGTAAAGAGTCCATAGTCTCACTGCTCTTACAGTATAGAGTCCATAGTCTCACTGCTCTTACAGTAAAGAGTCCATAGTCTCACTGCTCTTACAGTATAGAGTCCATAGTCTCACTGCTCTTACAGTAAAGAGTCCATAGTCTCACTGCTCTTACAGTAAAGAGTCCATAGTCTCACTGCTCTTACAGTAAAGAGTCCATAGTCTCACTGCTCTTACAGTAAAGAGTCCATAGTCTCACTGCTCTTACAGTAAAGAGTCCATAGTCTCACTGCTCTTACAGTAAAGAGTCCATAGTCTCACTGCTCTTACAGTAAAGAGTCCATAGTCTCACTGCTCTTACAGTAAAGAGTCCATAGTCTCACTGCTCTTACAGTATACAGTCCATAGTCTCACTGCTCTTACAGTATAGTCCATAGTCTCACTGCTCTTACAGTAAAGAGTCTATAGTCTCACTGCTCTCACAGTAAAGAGTCCATAGTCTCACTGCTCTTACAGTATAGAGTCCATAGTCTCACTGCTCTTACAGTATAGAGACTATAGTCTCACTGCTCTTACAGTATAGAGTCCATAGTCTCACTGCCCTTACCGTAAAGAGTCCATAGTCTCACTGCTCTTACAGTAAAGAGTCCATAGTCTCACTGCTCTTACAGTATAGAGTGCATAGTCTCACTGCTCTTACAGTATAGAGTCCATAGTCTCACTGCTCTTACAGTATAGAGTCCATAGTCTCACTGCTCTTACAGTATAGAGTCCATAGTCTCACTGCTCTTACAGTAAAGAGTCCATAGTCTCACTGCTCTTACAGTAAAGAGTCCATAGTCTCACTGCTCTTACAGTAAAGAGTCCATAGTCTCACTGCTCTTACAGTAAAGAGTCCATAGTCTCACTGCTCTTACAGTATAGAGTCCATAGTCTCACTGCTCTTACAGTAAAGAGTCCATAGTCTCACTGATCTTACAGTATACAGTCCATAGTCTCACTGCTCTTACAGTATAGTCCATAGTCTCACCGATCTTACAGTATAGAGTCCATAGTCTCACTGCTCTCACAGTAAAGAGTCCATAGTCTCACTGCCCTTACCGTAAAGAGTCCATAGTCTCACTGCTCTTACAGTAAAGAGTCCATAGTCTCACTGCTCTTACAGTAAAGAGTCCATAGTCTCACTGCTCTTACAGTAAAGAGTCCATAGTCTCACTGCTCTTACAGTAAAGAGTCCATAGTCTCACTGCTCTTACAGTATAGAGTCCATAGTCTCACTGCTCTTACAGTAAAGAGTCCATAGTCTCACTGCTCTTACAGTAAAGAGTCCATAGTCTCACTGCTCTTACAGTATAGAGTCCATAGTCTCAATGCTCTTACAGTAAAGAGTCCATAGTCTCACTGCTCTTACAGTAAAGAGTCCATAGTCTCACTGCTCTTACAGTAAAGAGTCCATAGTCTCACCGCTCTTACAGTAAAGAGTCCATAGTCTCACTGCTCTTACAGTAAAGAGTCCATAGTCTCACTGCTCTTACAGTATAGAGTCCATAGTCTCACTGCTCTTACAGTATAGAGTCCATAGTCTCACTGCTCTTACAGTACAGAGTCCATAGTCTCACTGCTCTTACAGTAAAGTGTCCATAGTCTCACTGCTCTTACAGTATAGAGTCCATAGTCTCACTGCTCTTACAGTAAAGAGTACATAGTCTCACTGCTCTTACCGTAAAGTGTCCATAGTCTCACTGCTCTTACAGTAAAGAGTCCATAGTCTCACTGCTCTTACAGTAAAGAGTCCATAGTCTCACTGCTCTTACAGTAAAGAGTCCATAGTCTCACTGCTCTTACAGTATAGAGTCCATAGTCTCACTGCTCTTACAGTATAGAGTCCATAGTCTCACTGCTCTTACAGTACAGAGTCCATAGTCTCACTGCTCTTACAGTAAAGTGTCCATAGTCTCACTGCTCTTACAGTATAGAGTCCATAGTCTCACTGCTCTTACAGTATAGAGTCCATAGTCTCACTGCTCTTACAGTAAAGAGTCCATAGTCTCACTGCTCTTACAGTAAAGTGTCCATAGTCTCACTGCTCTTACCGTAAAGTGTCCATAGTCTCACTGATCTTACAGTATAGAGTCCATAGTCTCACTGCTCTTACAGTAAAGAGTCCATAGTCTCACTGCTCTTACAGTATACAGTCCATAGTCTCACTGATCTTACAGTAAAGAGTCCATAGTCTCACTGCTCTTACAGTATAGAGTCCATAGTCTCACTGCTCTTACAGTATAGTCCATAGTCTCACTGCTCTTACAGTAAAGAGCCCATAGTCTCACTGCTCTTACTGTAAAGAGTCCATAGTCTCACTGATCTTACAGTATAGAGTCCATAGTCTCACTGCTCTTACAGTAAAGAGTCCATAGTCTCACTGCTCTTACCGTAAAGTGTCCATAGTCTCACTGATCTTACAGTATAGAGTCCATAGTCTCACTGCTCTTACAGTAAAGAGCCCATAGTCTCACTGCTCTTACCGTAAAGTGTCCATAGTCTCACTGATCTTACAGTATAGAGTCCATAGTCTCACTGCTCTTACAGTACAGAGTCCATAGTCTCACTGATCTTACAGTAAAGTGTCCATAGTCTCACTGATCTTACAGTAAAGTGTCCATAGTCTCACTGATCTTACAGTATAGAGTCCATAGTCTCACTGCTCTTACAGTAAAGAGTCCATAGTCTCACTGCTCTTACAGTAAAGAGTCCATAGTCTCACTGCTCTTACAGTATAGAGTCCATAGTCTCACTGCCCTTACCGTAAAGAGTCCATAGTCTCACTGCTCTTACAGTAAAGAGTCCATAGTCTCACTGCTCTTACAGTAAAGAGTCCATAGTCTCACTGCTCTTACAGTAAAGAGTCCATAGTCTCACTGCTCTTACAGTAAAGAGTCCATAGTCTCACTGCTCTTACAGTAAAGAGTCCATAGTCTCACTGCTCTTACAGTATAGAGTCCATAGTCTCACTGCTCTTACAGTAAAGAATCCATAGTCTCACTGCTCTTACCGTAAAGTGTCCATAGTCTCACTGCTCTTACAGTAAAGAGTCCATAGTCTCACTGCTCTTACAGTAAAGAGTCCATAGTCTCACTGCTCTTACAGTATACAGTCCATAGTCTCACTGATCTTACAGTATAGAGTCCATAGTCTCACTGCTCTTACAGTAAAGAGTCCATAGTCTCACTGCTCTTACAGTATACAGTCCATAGTCTCACTGATCTTACAGTAAAGAGTCCATAGTCTCACTGCTCTTACAGTATAGAGTCCATAGTCTCACTGCTCTTACAGTATAGTCCATAGTCTCACTGCTCTTACAGTAAAGAGCCCATAGTCTCACTGCTCTTACTGTAAAGAGTCCATAGTCTCACTGATCTTACAGTATAGAGTCCATAGTCTCACTGCTCTTACAGTAAAGAGTCCATAGTCTCACTGCTCTTACCGTAAAGTGTCCATAGTCTCACTGATCTTACAGTATAGAGTCCATAGTCTCACTGCTCTTACAGTAAAGAGCCCATAGTCTCACTGCTCTTACCGTAAAGTGTCCATAGTCTCACTGATCTTACAGTATAGAGTCCATAGTCTCACTGCTCTTACAGTACAGAGTCCATAGTCTCACTGATCTTACAGTAAAGTGTCCATAGTCTCACTGATCTTACAGTAAAGTGTCCATAGTCTCACTGCTCTTACAGTAAAGAGTCCATAGTCTCACTGCTCTTACAGTAAAGAGTCCATAGTCTCACTGCTCTTACAGTAAAGAGTCCATAGTCTCACTGCTCTTACAGTATAGAGTCCATAGTCTCACTGCCCTTACCGTAAAGAGTCCATAGTCTCACTGCTCTTACAGTAAAGAGTCCATAGTCTCACTGCTCTTACAGTAAAGAGTCCATAGTCTCACTGCTCTTACAGTAAAGAGTCCATAGTCTCACTGCTCTTACAGTAAAGAGTCCATAGTCTCACTGCTCTTACAGTAAAGAGTCCATAGTCTCACTGCTCTTACAGTATAGAGTCCATAGTCTCACTGCTCTTACAGTAAAGAATCCATAGTCTCACTGCTCTTACCGTAAAGTGTCCATAGTCTCACTGCTCTTACAGTATAGAGTCCATAGTCTCACTGCTCTTACAGTAAAGAGTCCATAGTCTCACTGCTCTTACAGTAAAGTCCACAGTCTCACTGCTCTTACAGTATAGTCCACAGTCTCACTGCTCTTACAGTATAGTCCATAGTCTCACTGCTCTTACAGTATAGAGTCCATAGTCTCACTGCTCTTACAGTAAAGAGCCCATAGTCTCACTGCTCTTACAGTAAAGAGTCCATAGTCTCACTGCTCTTACAGTAAAGAGTCCATAGTCTCACTGCTCTTACAGTATAGAGTCCATAGTCTCACTGCCCTTACCGTAAAGAGTCCATAGTCTCACTGCTCTTACAGTAAAGAGTCCATAGTCTCACTGCTCTTACAGTAAAGAGTCCATAGTCTCACTGCTCTTACAGTAAAGAGTCCATAGTCTCACTGCTCTTACAGTAAAGAGTCCATAGTCTCACTGCTCTTACAGTAAAGAGTCCATAGTCTCACTGCTCTTACAGTATAGAGTCCATAGTCTCACTGCTCTTACAGTAAAGAATCCATAGTCTCACTGCTCTTACAGTAAAGAGTCCATAGTCTCACTGCTCTTACAGTAAAGAGTCCATAGTCTCACTGCTCTTACAGTAAAGAGTCCATAGTCCCACTGCTCTTACAGTATAGAGTCCATAGTCTCACTGCTCTTACAGTCTATAGGCTCACTGCTCTTACAGTATAGAATCCATAGTCTCACTGCTCTTACAGTAAAGAGTCCATAGTCTCACTGCTCTTACAGTAAAGAGTCCATAGTCTCACTGCTCTTACAGTAAAGAGTCCATAGTCTCACTGCTCTTACCGTAAAGAGTCCATAGTCTCACTGCTCTTACAGTATAGAGTCCATAGTCTCACTGCTCTTACAGTCTATAGGCTCACTGCTCTTACAGTATAGAATCCATAGTCTCACTGCTCTTACAGTAAAGAGCCCATAGTCTCACTGCTCTTACAGTAAAGAGTCCATAGTCTCACTGCTCTTATAGTAAAGAGTCCATAGTCTCACTGCTCTTACAGTATAGAGTCCATAGTCTCACTGCTCTTACAGTAAAGAATCCATAGTCTCACTGCTCTTATAGTAAAGAGTCCATAGTCTCACTGCTCTTACAGTAAAGAGTCCATAGTCTCACTGCTCTTACAGTATAGAATCCATAGTCTCACTGCTCTTACAGTAAAGAGCCCATAGTCTCACTGCTCTTACAGTAAAGAGTCCATAGTCTCACTGCTCTTATAGTAAAGAGTCCATAGTCTCACTGCTCTTACAGTATAGAGTCCATAGTCTCACTGCTCTTACAGTAAAGAATCCATAGTCTCACTGCTCTTACAGTATAGACTCCATAGTCTCACTGCTCTTACAGTACAGAGTCCATAGTCTCACTGCTCTTACAGTAAAGAGTACATAGTCTCACTGCTCTTACAGTAAAGAGTCCATAGTCTCACTGCTCTTACAGTAAAGAGTCCATAGTCTCACTGCTCTTACCGTAAAGAGTCCATAGCCTCACTGCTCTTACAGTATAGAGTCCATAGTCTCACTGCTCTTATAGTAAAGAGTCCATAGTCTCACTGCTCTTACAGTAAAGAGCCCATAGTCTCACTGCTCTTACAGTAAAGAGCCCATAGTCTCACTGCTCTTATAGTAAAGAGTCCATAGTCTCACTGCTCTTACAGTAAAGAGCCCATAGTCTCACTGCTCTTACAGTAAAGAGTCCATAGTCTCACTGCTCTTACAGTAAAGAGTCCACAGTCTCACTGCTCTTATAGTAAATAGTCCACAGTCTCACTGCTCTTACAGTAAAGAGTCCATAGTCTCACTGCTCTTACAGTAAAGAGCCCATAGTCTCACTGCTCTTACAGTAAAGAGTCCATAGTCTCACTGCTCTTATAGTAAAGAGTCCATAGTCTCACTGCTCTTACAGTATAGAGTCCATAGTCTCACTGCTCTTACAGTAAAGAATCCATAGTCTCACTGCTCTTACAGTATAGACTCCATAGTCTCACTGCTCTTACAGTACAGAGTCCATAGTCTCACTGCTCTTACAGTAAAGAGTACATAGTCTCACTGCTCTTACAGTAAAGAGTCCATAGTCTCACTGCTCTTACAGTAAAGAGTCCATAGTCTCACTGCTCTTACCGTAAAGAGTCCATAGTCTCACTGCTCTTACAGTAAAGAGTCCATAGTCTCACTGCTCTTACAGTATAGAATCCATAGTCTCACTGCTCTTACAGTAAAGAGCCCATAGTCTCACTGCTCTTACAGTAAAGAGTCCATAGTCTCACTGCTCTTATAGTAAAGAGTCCATAGTCTCACTGCTCTTACAGTATAGAGTCCATAGTCTCACTGCTCTTACAGTAAAGAATCCATAGTCTCACTGCTCTTACAGTATAGACTCCATAGTCTCACTGCTCTTACAGTACAGAGTCCATAGTCTCACTGCTCTTACAGTAAAGAGTACATAGTCTCACTGCTCTTACAGTAAAGAGTCCATAGTCTCACTGCTCTTACAGTAAAGAGTCCATAGTCTCACTGCTCTTACCGTAAAGAGTCCATAGTCTCACTGCTCTTACAGTAAAGAGCCCATGGTCTCACTGCTCTTATAGTAAAGAGTCCATAGTCTCACTGCTCTTACAGTAAAGAGCCCATAGTCTCACTGCTCTTATAGTAAAGAGTCCATAGTCTCACTGCTCTTACAGTAAAGAGTCCATAGTCTCACTGCTCTTACAGTATAGAGTCCATAGTCTCACTGCTCTTACAGTAAAGAATCCATAGTCTCACTGCTCTTACAGTATAGACTCCATAGTCTCACTGCTCTTACAGTACAGAGTCCATAGTCTCACTGCTCTTACAGTAAAGAGTACATAGTCTCTCTGCTCTTACAGTAAAGAGTCCATAGTCTCACTGCTCTTACAGTAAAGAGTCCATAGTCTCACTGCTCTTACAGTAAAGAGTCCATAGTCTCACTGCTCTTACAGTAAAGAGTCCATAGTCTCACTGCTCTTACAGTATAGAGTCCATAGTCTCACTGCTCTTACAGTAAAGAATCCATAGTCTCACTGCTCTTACAGTATAGACTCCATAGTCTCACTGCTCTTACAGTACAGAGTCCATAGTCTCACTGCTCTTACAGTAAAGAGTACATAGTCTCTCTGCTCTTACAGTAAAGAGTCCATAGTCTCACTGCTCTTACAGTAAAGAGTCCATAGTCTCACTGCTCTTACAGTAAAGAGTCCATAGTCTCACTGCTCTTACCGTAAAGAGTCCATAGTCTCACTGCTCTTACAGTAAAGAGCCCATAGTCTCACTGCTCTTATAGTAAAGAGTCCATAGTCTCACTGCTCTTACAGTAAAGAGTCCATAGTCTCACTGCTCTTACAGTAAAGAGTCCATAGTCTCACTGCTCTTACAGTAAAGAGTCCATAGTCTCACTGCTCTTATTGTAAAGAGTCCATAGTCTCACTGCTCTTACAGTAAAGAGTCCATAGTCTCACTGCTCTTATAGTAAAGAGTCCATAGTCTCACTGCTCTTACAGTAAAGAGTCCATAGTCTCACTGCTCTTACAGTACAGAGTCCATAGTCTCACTGCTCTTACAGTATAGAGTCCATAGTCTCACTGCTCTTACCGTAAAGAGTCCATAGTCTCACTGCACTTACAGTACAGAGTCCATAGTCTCACTGCTCTTACAGTAAAGAGTCCATAGTCTCACTGCTCTTACAGTAAAGAGTCCATAGTCTCACTGCTCTTACAGTAAAGAGTCCATAGTCTCACTGCTCTTACAGTAAAGAGTCCATAGTCTCACTGCTCTTACAGTACAGAGTCCATAGTCTCACTGCTCTTACAGTACAGAGTCCATAGTCTCACTGCTCTTACAGTATAGAGTCCATAGTCTCACTGCTCTTACAGTATAGAGTCCATAGTCTCACTGCTCTTACAGTATAGAGTCCATAGTCTCACTGCTCTTACAGTAAAGGGTCCATAGTCTCACTGCTCTTACCGTAAAGAGTCCATAGTCTCACTGCTCTTACAGTATACAGTCCATAGTCTCACTGCTCTTACAGTACAGAGTCCATAGTCTCACTGCTCTTACAGTAAGGAGTCCATAGTCTCACTGCTCTTACAGTACAGAGTCCATAGTCTCACTGCTCTTACAGTAAAGAGTCCATAGTCTCACTGCTCTTACAGTATAGAGTCCATAGTCTCACTGCTCTTACAGTAAAGAGTCCATAGTCTCACTGCTCTTACAGTAAAGAGTCCATAGTCTCACTGCTCTTACAGTACAGAGTCCATAGTCTCACTGCTCTTACAGTAAAGAGTCCATAGTCTCACTGCTCTTACAGTACAGAGTCCATAGTCTCACTGCTCTTACCGTAAAGAGTCCATAGTCTCACTGCTCTTACAGTATAGAGTCCATAGTCTCACTGCTCTTACAGTACAGAGTCCATAGTCTCACTGCTCTTACCGTAAAGAGTCCATAGTCTCACTGCTCTTACAGTACAGAGTCCATAGTCTCACTGCTCTTACCGTAAAGAGTCCATAGTCTCACTGCTCTTACATTATAGAGTCTATAGTCTCACTGCTCTTACAGTACAGAGTCCATAGTCTCACTGCTTTTACAGTATAGAGTCCATAGTCTCACTGCTCTTACAGTACAGAGTCCATAGTCTCACTGCTCTTACCATAAAGAGTCCATTGTCTCACTGCTCTTACAGTACAGAGTCCATAGTCTCACTGCTCTTACCGTAAAGAGTCCATAGTCTCACTGCTCTTACAGTATAGAGTCCATAGTCTCACTGCTCTTACAGTACAGAGTCCATAGTCTCACTGCTCTTACAGTATAGAGTCCATAGTCTCACTGCTCTTACAGTAAAGAGTCCATAGTCTCACTGCTCTTACAGTACAGAGTCCATAGTCTCACTGCTCTTACCGTAAATAGTCCATAGTCTCACTGCTCTTACAGTATAGAGTCTATAGTCTCACTGCTCTTACAGTAAAGAGTCCATAGTCTCACTGCTCTTACAGTAAAGAGTTCCATAGTCTCACTGCTCTTACAGTAAAGAGTCCATAGTCTCACTGCTCTTACAGTAAAGAGTCCATAGTCTCACTGCTCTTACAGTAAAGAGTCCATAGTCTCACTGCTCTTACAGTATAGAGTCCATAGTCTCACTGCTCTTACATTACAGAGTCCTTAGTCTCACTGCTCTTACAGTATAGAGTCCATAGTCTCACTGCTCTTACAGTAAAGAGTCCATAGTCTCACTGCTCTTACAGTAAAGAGTCCATAGTCTTACTGCTCTTACAGTAAATAGTCCATAGTCTCACTGCTCTTACAGTATAGAGTCCATGGTCTCACTGCTCTTACAGTATAGAGTCCATAGTCTCACTGCTCTTACAGTAAAGAGTCCATAGTCTCACTGCTCTTACAGTACAGAGTCCATGGTCTCACTGCTCTTACAGTAAATAGTCCATAGTCTCAC
This sequence comes from Bufo bufo, assembly GCF_905171765.1. Classification (NCBI taxonomy): domain Eukaryota; kingdom Metazoa; phylum Chordata; class Amphibia; order Anura; family Bufonidae; genus Bufo; species Bufo bufo. The sequence continues at coordinate 5,088,272 of NC_053391.1, forward strand.
TGCTCTTACAGTAAAGAGTCCATAGTCTCACTGCTCTTACAGTAAATAGTCCATAGTCTCACTGCTCTTACAGTAAATAGTCCATAGTCTCACTGCTCTTACAGTAAAGAGTCCATAGTCTCACTGCTCTTACAGTAAAGAGTCCATAGTCTCACTGCTCTTACAGTAAAGAGCCCATGGTCTCACTGCTCTTATAGTAAAGAGTCCATAGTCTCACTGCTCTTACAGTAAAGAGCCCATAGTCTCACTGCTCTTATAGTAAAGAGTCCATAGTCTCACTGCTCTTACAGTAAAGAGTCCATAGTCTCACTGCTCTTACAGTATAGAGTCCATAGTCTCACTGCTCTTACAGTAAAGAATCCATAGTCTCACTGCTCTTACAGTATAGACTCCATAGTCTCACTGCTCTTACAGTACAGAGTCCATAGTCTCACTGCTCTTACAGTAAAGAGTACATAGTCTCTCTGCTCTTACAGTAAAGAGTCCATAGTCTCACTGCTCTTACAGTAAAGAGTCCATAGTCTCACTGCTCTTACAGTAAAGAGTCCATAGTCTCACTGCTCTTACAGTAAAGAGTCCATAGTCTCACTGCTCTTACAGTATAGAGTCCATAGTCTCACTGCTCTTACAGTAAAGAATCCATAGTCTCACTGCTCTTACAGTATAGACTCCATAGTCTCACTGCTCTTACAGTACAGAGTCCATAGTCTCACTGCTCTTACAGTAAAGAGTACATAGTCTCTCTGCTCTTACAGTAAAGAGTCCATAGTCTCACTGCTCTTACAGTAAAGAGTCCATAGTCTCACTGCTCTTACAGTAAAGAGTCCATAGTCTCACTGCTCTTACCGTAAAGAGTCCATAGTCTCACTGCTCTTACAGTAAAGAGCCCATAGTCTCACTGCTCTTATAGTAAAGAGTCCATAGTCTCACTGCTCTTACAGTAAAGAGTCCATAGTCTCACTGCTCTTACAGTAAAGAGTCCATAGTCTCACTGCTCTTACAGTAAAGAGTCCATAGTCTCACTGCTCTTATTGTAAAGAGTCCATAGTCTCACTGCTCTTACAGTAAAGAGTCCATAGTCTCACTGCTCTTATAGTAAAGAGTCCATAGTCTCACTGCTCTTACAGTAAAGAGTCCATAGTCTCACTGCTCTTACAGTACAGAGTCCATAGTCTCACTGCTCTTACAGTATAGAGTCCATAGTCTCACTGCTCTTACCGTAAAGAGTCCATAGTCTCACTGCACTTACAGTACAGAGTCCATAGTCTCACTGCTCTTACAGTAAAGAGTCCATAGTCTCACTGCTCTTACAGTAAAGAGTCCATAGTCTCACTGCTCTTACAGTAAAGAGTCCATAGTCTCACTGCTCTTACAGTAAAGAGTCCATAGTCTCACTGCTCTTACAGTACAGAGTCCATAGTCTCACTGCTCTTACAGTACAGAGTCCATAGTCTCACTGCTCTTACAGTATAGAGTCCATAGTCTCACTGCTCTTACAGTATAGAGTCCATAGTCTCACTGCTCTTACAGTATAGAGTCCATAGTCTCACTGCTCTTACAGTAAAGGGTCCATAGTCTCACTGCTCTTACCGTAAAGAGTCCATAGTCTCACTGCTCTTACAGTATACAGTCCATAGTCTCACTGCTCTTACAGTACAGAGTCCATAGTCTCACTGCTCTTACAGTAAGGAGTCCATAGTCTCACTGCTCTTACAGTACAGAGTCCATAGTCTCACTGCTCTTACAGTAAAGAGTCCATAGTCTCACTGCTCTTACAGTATAGAGTCCATAGTCTCACTGCTCTTACAGTAAAGAGTCCATAGTCTCACTGCTCTTACAGTAAAGAGTCCATAGTCTCACTGCTCTTACAGTACAGAGTCCATAGTCTCACTGCTCTTACAGTAAAGAGTCCATAGTCTCACTGCTCTTACAGTACAGAGTCCATAGTCTCACTGCTCTTACCGTAAAGAGTCCATAGTCTCACTGCTCTTACAGTATAGAGTCCATAGTCTCACTGCTCTTACAGTACAGAGTCCATAGTCTCACTGCTCTTACCGTAAAGAGTCCATAGTCTCACTGCTCTTACAGTACAGAGTCCATAGTCTCACTGCTCTTACCGTAAAGAGTCCATAGTCTCACTGCTCTTACATTATAGAGTCTATAGTCTCACTGCTCTTACAGTACAGAGTCCATAGTCTCACTGCTTTTACAGTATAGAGTCCATAGTCTCACTGCTCTTACAGTACAGAGTCCATAGTCTCACTGCTCTTACCATAAAGAGTCCATTGTCTCACTGCTCTTACAGTACAGAGTCCATAGTCTCACTGCTCTTACCGTAAAGAGTCCATAGTCTCACTGCTCTTACAGTATAGAGTCCATAGTCTCACTGCTCTTACAGTACAGAGTCCATAGTCTCACTGCTCTTACAGTATAGAGTCCATAGTCTCACTGCTCTTACAGTAAAGAGTCCATAGTCTCACTGCTCTTACAGTACAGAGTCCATAGTCTCACTGCTCTTACCGTAAATAGTCCATAGTCTCACTGCTCTTACAGTATAGAGTCTATAGTCTCACTGCTCTTACAGTAAAGAGTCCATAGTCTCACTGCTCTTACAGTAAAGAGTTCCATAGTCTCACTGCTCTTACAGTAAAGAGTCCATAGTCTCACTGCTCTTACAGTAAAGAGTCCATAGTCTCACTGCTCTTACAGTAAAGAGTCCATAGTCTCACTGCTCTTACAGTATAGAGTCCATAGTCTCACTGCTCTTACATTACAGAGTCCTTAGTCTCACTGCTCTTACAGTATAGAGTCCATAGTCTCACTGCTCTTACAGTAAAGAGTCCATAGTCTCACTGCTCTTACAGTAAAGAGTCCATAGTCTTACTGCTCTTACAGTAAATAGTCCATAGTCTCACTGCTCTTACAGTATAGAGTCCATGGTCTCACTGCTCTTACAGTATAGAGTCCATAGTCTCACTGCTCTTACAGTAAAGAGTCCATAGTCTCACTGCTCTTACAGTACAGAGTCCATGGTCTCACTGCTCTTACAGTAAATAGTCCATAGTCTCACTGCTCTTACAGTAAAGAGTCCATAGTCTCACTGCTCTTACAGTAAATAGTCCATAGTCTCACTGCTCTTACAGTAAATAGTCCATAGTCTCACTGCTCTTACAGTAAAGAGTCCATAGTCTCACTGCTCTTACAGTAAAGAGTCCATAGTCTCACTGCTCTTACAGTAAAGAGTCCATAGTCTCACTGCTCTTACAGTATAGAGTCCATGGTCTCACTGCTCTTACAGTATATAGTCCATAGTCTCACTGATCTTACAGTAAAGAGTCCATAGTCTCACTGCTCTTACAGTAAAGAGTCCATAGTCTCACTGCTCTTACAGTAAAGAGTCCATAGTCTCACTGCTCTTACAGTAAAGAGTCCATAGTCTCACTGCTCTTACAGTAAAGAGTCCATAGTCTCACTGCTCTTACAGTAAAGTGTCCATAGTCTCACTGCTCTTACAGTAAAGAGTCCATAGTCTCGCTGCTCTTACAGTAAAGAGTCCATAGTCTCACTGCTCTTACAGTAAAGAGCCCATAGTCTCACTGCTCTTACAGTAAAGAGTCCATAGTCTCACTGCTCTTACAGTAAAGAGTCCATAGTCTCACTGCTCTTACAGTAAAGAGTCCATAGTCTCACTGCTCTTACAGTAAAGTGTCCATAGTCTCACTGCTCTTACAGTAAAGAGTCCATAGTCTCACTGCTCTTACAGTAAAGAGTCCATAGTCTCGCTGCTCTTACAGTAAAGAGTCCATAGTCTCACTGCTCTTACAGTAAAGAGTCCATAGTCTCACTGCTCTTACAGTATAGAGTCCATAGTCTCACTGCTCTTACAGTATAGAGTCCATAGTCTCACTGCTCTTACAGTATAGTCCATAGTCTCACTGCTCTTACAGTAAAGAGTCCATACCCTCACTGCTCTTACAGTAAAGAGTCCATAGTCTCACTGCTCTTACAGTACAGAGTCCATAGTCTCACTGCTCTTACAGTAAAGAGTCCATAGTCTCACTGCTCTTACAGTAAAGAGTCCATAGTCTCACTGCTCTTACAGTAAAGTGTCCATAGTCTCACTGCTCTTACAGTAAAGAGTCCATAGTCTCACTGTTCTTACAGTAAAGAGTCCATAGTCTCACTGCTCTTACAGTAAAGTGTCCATAGTCTCACTGCTCTTACAGTAAAGAGTCCATAGTCTCACTGCTCTTACAGTATAGAGTCCATAGTCTCACTGCTCTTACAGTAAAGAGTCCATAGTCTCACTGCTCTTACAGTATAGAGTCCATAGTCTCACTGCTCTTACAGTAAAGAGTCCATAGTCTCACTGCTCTTACAGTAAAGAGTCCATAGTCTCATTGCTCTTACAGTATAGAGTCCATAGTCTCACTGCTCTTACAGTATAGAGTCCATAGTCTCACTGCTCTTACAGTAAAGAGTCCATAGTCTCACTGCTCTTACAGTATAGAGTCCATAGTCTCACTGCTCTTACAGTAAAGAGTCCATAGTCTCACTGCTCTTACAGTAAAGAGTCCATAGTCTCACTGCTCTCACAGTAAAGAGTCCATAGTCTCACTGCTCTTACAGTAAAGAGTCCATAGTCTCACTGCTCTTACAGTATAGAGTCCATAGTCTCACTGATCTTACAGTAAAGAATCCTCTTCTATGTTTGTGTACAAACCTTCTTTCCTCCAGACGCAGAGGATGTCCCCTCGTCACAGTCACAGTCCTGGGGATAATAGATGATGGGAGTGATCTCTGTACTGACCCCTGATATATTTATACATAGTAATTAGATCTCCCCTCAGTCGTCTTCTTTCTAAAGTGAATAACCCTAATGTTGATAATCTTTCAGGGTACTGTAGTTGCCCCATTCCAGTTATTACTTTAGTTGCCCTCCTCTGGACCCTCTCCAGCTCTGCTATGTCTGCCTTGTTCACAGGATCCCAGAACTGTACACAGTCCTCCATGTGTGGTCTGACTAGTGATTTGTAAAGTGGTAGGACTATGTTCTCATCACCGCCATCTATGCCCCTTCTGATGCAACCCATTATCTTATTGGCCTTGGCAGCAGCTGCCTGACACTGTTTTTTGCAGCTTAATTTGCTGTTCACTAATATTCCTAGGTCCTTTTCCATGTCAGTGTTACCGAGTGTTTTACCATTTAGTATGTATGGGTGACTTGCATTATTCCTTCCCATGTGCATAACCTTACATTTGTCAGTGTTAAACCTCATCTGCCACTTCTCTGCCCAAGAGTCCAATCTATCAAGATCCATCTGTAGCAGTATACTGTCCTCTGTAGTATATATATACAGTATACTGTCCTCTGTAGTATATATATACAGTATACTGTCCTCTGTAGTGTATATATGTATGCACAGTATACTGTCCTCTGTAGTGTATATACAGTATACTGTCCTCTGTAGTATATATACAGTATACTGTCCTCTGTAGTATGTGTATATATACACAGTATACTGCCCTCTGTAGTATATATATATATATACAGTATACTGTCCTCTGTAGTGTATATTTACAGTATACTTTCCTCTGTAGTGTATATATACAGTATACTGTCCTCCCTAGTGTATATACAGTATACTGTCCTCTGTAGTGTGTGTATATATATACAGTATACTGTCCTCTGTAGTATATATACAGTATACTGTCCTCTGTAGTATATATACAGTATACTGTCCTCTGTAGTATATATATACAGTATACTGTCCTCTGTAGTATATATATACAGTATACTGTCCTCTGTAGTATATATATACAGTATACTGTCCTCTGTAGTGTATATATGTATACACAGTATACTGTCCTCTGTAGTGTATATACAGTATACTGTCCTCTGTAGTATATAAACAGTATACTGTCCTCTGTAGTATGTGTATATATACACAGTATACTGCCCTCTGTAGTATATATATATACAGTATACTGTCCTCTGTAGTGTATATATACAGTATACTTTCCTCTGTAGTGTATATATACAGTATACTGTCCTCCCTAGTGTATATACAGTATACTGTCCTCTGTAGTGTGTGTATATATATACAGTATACTGTCCTCTGTAGTATATATACAGTATACTGTCCTCTGTAGTATATATACAGTATACTGTCCTCTGTAGTATATATATACAGTATACTGTCCTCTGTAGTATATATATATACAGTATACTGTCCTCTGTAGTATATATATACAGTATACTGTCCTCAGTAGTATATATATACACAGTATACTGTCCTCTGTAGTATATATACAGTATACTGTCCACTGTAGTATATATACAGTATACTGTCCTCTGTAGTATATATGCAGTATACTGTCCTCTGTAGTATATATATACAGTATACTGCCCTCTGTAGTATATATATACAGTATACTGTCCTCTGTAGTATATATATATACAGTGTACTGCCCTCTGTAGTATATATATACAGTATACTGTCCTCTGTAGTATATATATACAGTATACTGTCCTCTGTAGTGTATATACAGTATACTGTCCTCTGTAGTGTATATACAGTATACTGCCCTCTGTAGTATATATATACAGTATACTGTCCTCTGTAGTATATATATACAGTATACTGTCCTCTGTAGTATATATACAGTATACTGTCCTCTGTAGTATATATATACAGTATACTGTCCTCTGTAGTATATATACAGTATACTGTCCTCTGTAGTGTATATATATATATGCAGTATACTGTCCTCTGTAGTATATATATACAGTATACTGTCCTCTGTAGTGTATATACAGTATACTGTCCTCTGTAGTGTATATATACAGTATACTGTCCTCTGTAGTATATATACAGTATACTGTCCTCTGTAGTATATATATACAGTATACTGTCCTCTGTAGTATATATACAGTATACTGTCCTCTGTAGTGTATATACAGTATACTGTCCTCTGTAGTATATATACTGTATACTGTCCTCTGTAGTATATATATACAGTATACTGTCCTCTGTAGTATATATACAGTATACTGTCCTCTGTAGTATATATACAGTATACTGTCCTCTGTAGTGTATATACAGTATACTGTCCTCTGTAGTGTATATACAGTATACTGCCCTCTGTAGTATATATATACAGTATACTGTCCTCTGTAGTATATATATATACAGTGTACTGCCCTCTGTAGTATATATATACAGTATACTGTCCTCTGTAGTATATATATATATACAGTATACTGTCCTCTGTAGTGTATATACAGTATACTGTCCTCTGTAGTATATATACAGTATACTGTCCTCTGTAGTATATATATACAGAATACTGTCCTCTGTAGTGTATATACAGTATACTGTCCTCTGTAGTGTATATATACAGTATACTGTCCTCTGTAGTATATATACAGTATACTGTCCTCTGTAGTATATATATACAGTATACTGTCCTCTGTAGTATATATACAGTATACTGTCCTCTGTAGTGTATATACAGTATACTGTCCTCTGTAGTATATATATACAGTGTACTGCCCTCTGTAGTATACACTCACCTAAAGAATTATTAGGAACACCTGTTCTATTTCCCATTAATGCAATTATCTAGTCAACCAATCACATGGCAGTTGCTTCGATGCATTTAGGGGGGGGGGCTCCTGGTCAAGACAATCTCCTGAACTCCAAACTGAATGTCAGAATGGGAAAGAAAGGGGATTTAAGCCATTTTGAGCGTGGCATGGTTGTTGGTGCCAGACGGGCCGGTCTGAGTATTTCACAATCTGCTCAGTTACTGGGATTTTCACGCACAACCATTTCTAGGGTTTACAAAGAATGGTGTGAAAAGGGAAAAACATCCAGTATGCGGCCGTCCTGTGGGCGAACATGCCTTGTGGATGCTAGAGGTCAGAGGAGAATGGGCCGACTGATTCCAGCTGATAGAAGAGCAACGTTGTCTGAAATAACCACTCGTTACAACCGAGGTCTGCAGCAAAGCATTTGTGAAGCCACAACACGCACAACCTTGAGGCGGATGGGCTACAACAGCAGAAGACCCCACCGGGTACCACTCATCTCCACTACAAATAGGAAAAAGAGGCTACAATCTGCACGAGCTCACCAAAATTGGACTGTTGAAGACTGGAAAAATGTTGCCTGGTCTGATGAGTCTCGATTTCTGTTGAGACATTCAAATGGTAGAGTCCGAATTTGGGGTAAACAGAATGAGAACATGTATCCATCCTCTGATGGCTACTTCCAGCAGGATAATGCACCATGTCACAAAGCTCCAATCATCTCACATTGGTTTCTTGAACATGACAATGAGTTCACTGTACTAAAATGGCCCCACAGTCACCAGATCTCAACCCAATAGATCATCTTTGGGATGTGGTGGAACGGGAGCTTCGTGCCCTGGATGTGCATCCCTCAAATCTCCATCAACTGCAAGATGCTATGCTATCAATATGGACCAACATTTCTAAAGAATGCTATCAGCACCTTGTGGAATCAATGCCACGTAGAATTAAGGCCGTTCTGAAGGCAAAAGGGGGTCCAACACCGTATTAGTATGGGGGCACTAATAATTCTTTAGGGGAGTGTATATGTACAGGGTGGGCCATTTATATGGATACACCTTAATAAAATGGGAATGGTTGGTGATATTAACATCCTGTTTGTGGCACATTAGTATATGTGAGGGGGGAAACTTTTCAAGATGGGTGGTGACCATGGTGGCCATTTTGAAGTCAGCCATTTTGAATCCAACTTTTGTTTTTTCAATAGGAAGAGGGTCATGTGACACATCAAACTTATTGGGAATTTCACACGAAAAACAATGGTGTGCTTGGTTTTAACGTAACTTTATTCTTTCATGAGTTATTTACAAGTTTCTGACCACTTATAAAATGTGTTCAATGTGCTGCCCATTGTGTTGGATTGTCAATGCAACCCTCTTCTCCCACTCTTCACACACTGATAGCAACACCGCAGGAGAAATGCTAGCACAGGCTTCCAGCATCCGTAGTTTCAGGTGCTGCACATCTCGTATCTTCACAGCATAGACAATTGCCTTCAGATGACCCCAAAGATAAAAGTCTAAGGGGGTCAGATCGGGAGACCTTGGGGGCCATTCAACTGGCTCACGATGACCAATCCACTTTCCAGGAAACTGTTCATCTAGGAATGCTTGGACCTGACACCCACAATGTGGTGGTGCACCATCTTGCTGGAAAAACTCAGGGAACGTGCCAGCTTCAGTGCATAAAGAGGGAAACACATCATCATGTAGCAATTTCGCATATCCAGTTGCCTTGAGGTTTCCATTGATGAAGAATGGCCCCACTATCTTTGTACCCCATATACCACACCAGTCTTGGAGGGATCTATCCAATGTGGGTTAGTGTCAGACCAATAGCGGTGGTTTTGTTTGTTAACTTCACCATTCACATAAAAGTTTGCCTCATCACTGAGCAAAATCTTCTGCGTAAACTGAGGGTCCTGTTCCAATATTTGTTTTGCCCATTCTGCAAATTCAGTGCGCCGATCTGGGTCATCCTCGTTGAGATGCTGCAGTAGCTGGAGTTTGTAAGGGTGCCATTTGTGAGTAGCTAATATCCGCCGAAGGGATGTCCGACTAATGCCACTCTCCAGTGACATGCGGCGAGTGCCACGCTGTGGGCTCTTGCTGAATGAAGCTAGGACAGCCACTGATGTTTCTTCATTAGAGACAGATTTCATGCGTCCACATTTTGGCAAATCCAACACTGAACCAGTTTCATGAAACTTAGCAAGCAGTTTGCTAACTGTAGCATGGGAGATGGGTGGTCTCGTAGGGTGTCTTGCATTGAAATCTGCTGCAATGACCCGGTTACTGCGTTCACCAGACATCAACACAATTTCTATCCGCTCCTCACGTGTTACCCTCGGCGACATGTCAATGGCTGTAAACAAAGAGAAACTTGTAAATAACTCATGAAAGACTAAAGTTACGTTAAAACCAAGCACACCATTGTTTTTCGTGTGAAATTCCCAATAAGTTTGATGAGTCACATGACCCTCTTCCTATTGAAAAAACAAAAGTTGGATTCAAAATGTCCGAATTCAAAATGACCGCCATGGTCACCACCCATCTTGAAAAGTTTCCCCCCTCACATATACTAATGTGCCACAAACAGGAAGTTAATATCACCAACCATTCCCATTTTATTAAGGTGTATCCATATAAATGGCCCACCCTGTACACACAGCATACTGTCCTCTGTAGTATATATACAGTGTACTGTCCTCTGTAGTATATATATACATTATACTGTCCTCTGTAGTATATATACAGTATACTGTCCTCTGTAGTATATATACAGTGTACTGTCCTCTGTAGTATATATATACAGTATACTGTCCTCTGTAGTATATATACAGTATACTGTCCTCTGTAGTATATATATACAGTATACTGTCCTCTGTAGTATATATATATACAGTATAATGTCCTCTGTAGTGTATATATACAGTATACTGTCCTCTGTAGTGTATATATATACAGTATACTGTCCTCTGTAGTGTATATATATATAGTATACTGTCCTCTGTAGTGTATATATATAGTATACTGTCCTCTGTAGTATATATACAGTATACTGTCCTCTGTAGTATATATATACAGTATAATGTCCTCTGTAGTATATATATACAGTATACTGCCCTCTGTAGTATATATACAGTATACTGTCCTCTGTAGTGTATATATACAGTATACTGTCCTATGTAGTATATATATATACAGTATATTGTCCTCTGTAGTATATATATACAGTATTCTGTCCTCTGTAGTATATATACAGTATAATGTCCTCTGTAGTGTATATATATACAGTATTCTGTCCTCTGTAGTATATATATACAGTATACTATCCTCTGTAGTATATATACAGTATAATGTCCTCTGCAGTATATATATACAGTATTCTGTCCTCTGTAGTGTATATATACAGTATACTGTCCTCTGTAGTGTATATATACAGTATACTGTCCTCTGTAGTATATATATACAGTATACTGTCCTCTGTAGTATATATACAGTATAATGTCCTCTGTAGTATATATATACAGTATTCTGTCCTCTAGTGTATATATATACAGTATTCTGTCCTCTGTAGTATATATATACACAGTATACTGTCCTCTGTAGTATATATACAGTATAATGTCCTCTGTAGTATATATACAGTATTCTGTCCTCTGTAGTGTATATATATAGTATACTGTCCTCTGTAGTGTATATATACAGTATACTGTCCTCTGTAGTATATATACAGTATAATGTCCTCTGTAGTGTATATACAGTATACTGTCCTTTGTAGTATATATACAGTATACTGCCCTCTGTAGTATATATACAGTATACTGTCCTCTGTAGTGTATATATACAGTATACTGTCCTCTGTAGTATATATACAGTATTCTGTCCTCTGTAGTGTATATATACAGTATACTGTCCTCTGTAGTGTATATATACAGTATAATGTCCTCTGTAGTATATATACAGTATACTGTCCTCTGTAGTATATATACAGTATAATGTCCTCTGTAGTATATATACAGTATACTGTCCTCTGTAGTGTATATATACAGTATAATGTCCTCTGTAGTGTATATATACAGTATACTGTCCTCTGTAGTGTATATATACAGTATAATGTCCTCTGTAGTATATATACAGTATACTGTCCTCTGTAGTATATATACAGTATAATGTCCTCTGTAGTATATATACAGTATACTGTCCTCTGTAGTGTATATATACAGTATAATGTCCTCTGTAGTATATATATACAGAATACTGTCGTCTGTAGTGTATATATATACAGTATACAGTCCTCTGTAGTATATATATACAGTATACTGTCCTCTGTAGTATATATATACAGTATACAATCCTCTGTAGTATATATACAGTATACTGTCCTCTGTAGTATATATATATATATATATAGTATAATGTCCTCTGTAGTATATATATACAGTACACTGTCCTCTGTAGTATATATACAGTATACTGTCCTCTGTAGTATATATACAGTATACTGTTTTCTGTAGTATATATACAGTATACTGTCCTCTGTAGTATATATACAGTATTCTGTCCTCTTTAGTATATATATACAGTATACTGTCCTCTGTGGTATATATACAGTATACTGTCCTCTGTAGTGTATATACAGTATACTGTCCTCTGTAGTATATATACAGTATACTGTCCTCTGTAGTATATATACAGTATTCTGTCCTCTTTAGTATATATATACAGTATACTGTCCTCTGTGGTATATATACAGTATACTGTCCTCTGTAGTGTATATACTGTATACTGTCCTCTGTAGTATATATACAGTATACTGTCCTCTGTAGTATATATACAGTATACTGTCCTCTGTAGTATATATATACAGTATTCTGTCCTCTGTAGTGTATATATACAGTATACTGTCCTCTGTAGTGTGTATATACAGTATAATGTCCTCTGTAGTGTGTATATACATTATACTGTCCTCTGTAGTGTATATATACAGTATACTGTCCTCTGTAGTATATATACAGTATACTGTCCTCTGTAGTATATATATATATATACAGTATACTGTCCTCTGTAGTGTATATATACAGTATAATGTCCTCTGTAGTGTATATACACAGTATACTGTCCTCTGTAGTGTATATATACATTATACTGTCCTCTGTAGTGTATATATACAGTATACTGTCCTCTGTAGTATATATACAGTATACTGTCCTCTGTAGTATATATATATATATATACAGTATACTGTCCTCTGTAGTGTATATATACAGTATAATGTCCTCTGTAGTGTATATATACAGTATACTGTCCTCTGTAGTGTATATACAGTATACTGTCCTCTGTAGTATATACAGTATACTGTCCTCTGTAGTATATATACAGTATAATGTCCTCTGTAGTATATATATACAGTATAATGTCCACTGTAGTATATATATATATATAAAGTATTCTGTCCTCTGTAGTATATATATACAGTATACTGTCCTCTGTAGTATATATATACAGTATAATGTCCTCTGTAGTATATATATACAGTATTCTGTCCTCTGTAGTGTATATATATATACAGTATACTGTCCTCTGTAGTGTATATACAGTATACTGTCCTCTGTAGTGTGTATATATACAGTATAATGTCCTCTGTAGTATATATACAGTATTCTGTCCTCTGTAGTATATATATATACAGTATTCTGTCCTCTGTAGTATATATACAGTATAATGTCCTCTGTAGTATATATATACAGTATAATGTCCTCTGTAGTATATATACAGTATTCTGTCCTCTGTAGTGTATATATACAGTATACTGTCCTCTGTAGTGTATATATACAGTATAATGTCCTCTGTAGTATATATACAGTATACTGTCCTCTGTAGTATATATATACAGTATACTGTCCTCTGTAGTATATATACAGTATACTGTCCTCTGTAGTATATATACAGTATAATGTCCTCTGTAGTATATATACAGTATACTGTCCTCTGTAGTGTATATATACAGTATACTGTCCTCTGTAGTATATATACAGTATACTGTCCTCTGTAGTATATATACAGTATAATGTCCTCTGTAGTATATATACAGTATACTGTCGTCTGTAGTGTATATATACAGTATAATGTCCTCTGTAGTGTATATATACAGTATAATGTCCTCTGTAGTATATATATACAGAATACTGTCGTCTGTAGTGTATATATATACAGTATACTGTCCTCTGTAGTATATATATACAGTATACTGTCCTCTGTAGTATATATATACAGTATACAATCCTCTGTAGTATATATACAGTATAATGTCCTCTGTAGTATATATATACAGTACACTGTCCTCTGTAGTATATATACAGTATACTGTCCTCTGTAGTATATATACAGTATACTGTTTTCTGTAGTATATATACAGTATACTGTCCTCTGTAGTATTTATACAGTGTACTGTCCTCTGTAGTATATATACAGTATGCTGTTCTCTGTAGTATATATATACAGTATACTGCCCTCTGTAGGATATATATACAGTATACTGTCATCTGTAGTGTATATATATACAGTATACTGTCCTCTGTAGTATATATATACAGTATACTGTCCTCTGTAGTATATATATACAGTATACAATCCTCTGTAGTATATATACAGTATAATGTCCTCTGTAGTATATATATACAGTACACTGTCCTCTGTAGTATATATACAGTATACTGTTTTCTGTAGTATATATACAGTATACTGTCCTCTGTAGTATATATACAGTGTACTGTCCTCTGTAGTATATATACAGTGTACTGTCCTCTGTAGTATATATACAGTATGCTGTTCTCTGTAGTATATATATACAGTATACTGCCCTCTGTAGTATATATACAGTATACTGTCCTCTGTAGTATATATACAGTATACTGTTTTCTGTAGTATATATACAGTATACTGTCCTCTGTAGTATATATACAGTGTACTGTCCTCTGTAGTATATATACAGTATGCTGTTCTCTGTAGTATATATATATACAGTATACTGCCCTCTGTAGTATATATATATACAGTATTCTGTCCTCTGTAGTATATATGTATATATATATATTTGTGTAAGAGCTGAGCGTGGGACAGAAGAGGCATGCCTACGTACTGCCCTGACCTATCTGGCTGGAGTGTGCCCGGAGCCAGGTACGAGGTAAGGCCTAAATATGTGGGCAAAATTATGAGGGCCGCCACTGTGGAGGTTGCAATTAATTTATTGAGCAAAATAAGACTTACAAAGCTAAAGAACAAAAGGCTCTAGATATTTCAACCTGTGGATTAGGAATATATCTTGCGTAACATGACGACCGCCAGCGACCCATCTTACGGATCACATGAGCCGGAACCTGATGTCTAGAAGCCGCAGAAGCTGCTCCTATCCGGAAGGAGTGCCCGGAAATTGAGCTAGGATTGTAGCCTAAACCTGCCGCTAGTATGCGAACGTTAGTGATGAAACGGGCAGAAGAAAGGGGCCTGCCATCTAACGGGAGCAACGGGCCGTCTAAGGCAGCTGACTGGGGTAAGGCTATAAGTTCCTTGAGAACTTTGACAGGAAACCAGCAATTGGACGTGGGGAAAAACTCGACTTCGGTGGGAGGACCTGCCTGGTTAGTTTTGGTGGATGGAATGTACAGCGTGAAGTGGTTATCATGCCAGATGAGATGCCGCTTGAGGAGGGTAGTACGGCTGAACGAGCCGCAGGTGAATTCCCAGGGTCTAAGGAACCCATAGAACCCGAGGTACATGGCCGCTTTGATGGTGAGTGCTGGCCGAGTGCCCAAAAGGAAGACCGTCCAGGGCTAAAGACAACTTGCGAAACAGCTCGCTTGAGACCGGTTGCCTGCGGACCTGAACCCCCGCGCTATTCTTTTGAATACCCCTAAGCGTAGCTTTGATGGCCTGATTTGCCATGATGGACTTGCCAGAGGGGTCGCTGAGCATCCGATGGTGCTGAATTCCCGCTAGATACAGCTTGATAGTATTGAAAGACAGGTGGCGGTGAGAATGGCAAAACGCTATGAATGCCATGAGGAAGGTGACATCGTCCAAGTCACCGTGTGGATGGGCGTCAAACTGAAGAAAGACCTTAAATCCTGCTTTGTAGTTCCTGGCAGTATTGGCTGCTAAAGAACGCTGAACTAAGATCCGTGCAGAGGCTACCAGGGACCCTAGTCCATCAGGAGGGAGCTGAACGGCGGAGCTGGAGAACTGACGGGGTCTGCATCTGGTAGTTCCTGGAAAAAGATGGCGTAATTAAAGCGGGACAATGCATCAGCCGCAACATTCGTTGCCCCCTGAATGTGAAATGCGAAGAAATGAAAATTAAACTTCAAGGACAGCCAGACTAACTTACGCAAGAGGGACATGATTTTCTGGGACTTTGCCCTCCCTTTCGTGATGACATCTACTAACACCTGGCTGTCTGTCATGAATATCACTGATTTATTGGCCCAGAGTGAGCCCCAGACTTGGGCGGCTGCCACTATCGGGTACAGCTCGAATAATGGGGATGACCTCAGAGAACCGGCGTCGGAGATAAATTCCACCGGCCAACTGCCAACGAACCAGTGGGGATGGAATATGGCAGCGAACCCACGAGAGGCTGCGGCATTGGTGAAGACTGTGGGTGACGCAGAATCCGGGGAAGGCACGGACAGAGAAATGCCGTTCCACCTGGAAAGGAATGATTGCCACATTTGTAGGTCCGCCACAGCATGATTGTCCAGTCGGATGGTGGAATCCTGATCCGGCGCTGAAGGGAGGAGACTGAGGAGCCTGGACGTGAATGATCTACCCTGGGGCATGATCCTAAAAGCGAAGTTTAGGGAACCTAACAGGGACTGGAGCTCCCGCTTGGACAGGACCCTGGACAAAGCCGCAGAGGAGACAGCGGTCTGGATCTTGGAAAGCTTTGCTGTGGGGAGGCTGGCCTCCATGCGGACAGAATCAAGGATGATGCCCAAGAAGGTAACCCTGGTACCTGGCCCCTCAGTCTTTGCTGCAGCCACGGGAACCTCTAGCTTGGCGAAAAAAGTTGCAGCAAACTTCCTAAACCTGTAGGTTCACCCTGGGGTGTCCAGCCCCCCATGATGAACCAGAATCCAATGTAAAGCGCACGCAAATCGATCAAACAGCCATGGGCTGCTCTTAGACCCGAAAGTGAGCCGGTTGGCGAAGTAATACATATGTGCCCAATGCAAGCCATAATACTTCCATAACTGGGGAAGAATAGGGAGCAATTTAAACGCATCCGCTATGTCGGCCTTAGCCAACCAAGCCCCTTCCCCGGCTAGCAAGAAATACTGAATGGCCTCATCGATGGACGAGTACCTCATGGTGAATTCTTCGGATGGAATTAACGAATTCAAGCTGGGAACGGATGACATGTGAGGAGCAGACAAGTCGTAAATCAATCGTTTTTTATTGGAGGACTGCTTTGTTACCAGACCAATCGGGTTTACCCTCCAGCTCGCGAAGGGGATCGATAGGAACGGACCCAACAAAAAACCCTTCTGGACCTCCGCCTGCAACAGGGTATCTACCGCAGCCGGCTCCAGAGTAGCCGACAGCAAGTTCCTTCCCTCCCAGGAAACTTGAGGGAGGGCAACAAAACCCGTGTGGAAACCCCTCTTGAATCCGGAGAGAAGGAACTGAACCAATTGGCGATCAGGATGGTCCTGCAAGAGAACACCTAAAAGCTCAATATTGATGTCGGCTAGTCATAGTGTATTGTGCTGTTTTTTCGGGCAGCTAGCACGAGGATGGGCCCTGAAACAGAGGGAGCAGATATGCAAAGCTCTGCAACTGTTGAATCCGCAACCCCCTGAATTTAAATTGTTACAGATTTGGCTTTGTCCCAGATAAGTAATTGGTCTCCCCAGCTTATCTGTTTAGGCCTGGTACCGCTGGGCGCTAGAGGGACCTGGGAGGGAACCCCCCCGAGCCGGGGTAGGCAGGTTGGGGCACCAGTCTGCTGTATGTAGGATCGACTGGCAAGCTGCACAAGTAGGAGCTCTTAGACTGGCGAAATGCCGACAGAAGAGCTCCATGTCGAGGGTCGCGCAGTCAGTGATAAACTGGACCTGGGCGAGGGCTGCGGCTGCCTTGGCCGAGAATGACCTATGATAGTCGTAAAAATGTGTGCTACCGTACTTGTAACCCAAGTCAGTAATGCGGTACAAATAAGAATCCAACTCCTCCCGCCTGTGGGGTTGCAACGAGCAAATAGTGTCCCTGTACAGGCTGAATGCTAGAACAAATTCTGGAATCGACAGCTTTCGATTCAAGCGAGCGTCCTTGGCTCTGAGCACGACCGACACCTCCCCACAATTAATAATCTTGTTCTCTGAAACGTCCTGGGACGCAATGAGAATGGATGCTAGATTAACATCCTTCCCTGCTAGGATATCCCTTTTTAAGTTCTCCGGGATGAAATGTGACGGAGCGATCTGGGGGCTGGCACAGACCGTACCTGGAGCCGCGTCCTGAGAAGTGGAAGGGACGGGAGGCGGAGACGGTGATGGTGGCGCCACCGGAGGCCGAGACTCCAACTCCCCCATTCTGGACTGAATATCCGCCACCGATCCGGCCAGGCTGCCAATGGTGGACTGCAGCAGGGACAGCTGAATGGAAGAGAGAGAGGGCTGTTCGTTAGAACCCCCTGACTCCGTCATCAGGAGACGATAGAGCTCTGCCTTCCTCGCTGATGCGGGATAATGAATTCCTCTCTTATTGAGCTCCGAGATGAGCTTAGGTATTGTCCAGCTCCGAAGGGACTGGTTACTGGCGCGTCCTGACACTGAAGACCCGGGCAATGACATGTTGTCATCCACATCTGACGCTTGAGACATGTTTCAGGCTGCATAGGAAAGAGGTAAGCATATACACATACATAATACATTTTTCCCTTTTTTTTTTTTTTTAAACGAGTTCTGACAGAATGACCGGGCAAGTGCGGTGAGAAAACTGGAAAAAATGTGGCATAGAAATGAAAGACAAACCTACCCCGAACCAACAGTCAGCCCTGACAAATTTCTCTGACAGGACCGGAGACCT
Organism: Bufo bufo; assembly: GCF_905171765.1. Taxonomy (NCBI): domain Eukaryota; kingdom Metazoa; phylum Chordata; class Amphibia; order Anura; family Bufonidae; genus Bufo; species Bufo bufo. The sequence goes on from NC_053391.1 coordinate 5,106,959, forward strand.
AGAAGTGAAAGCTCGCAATGAAAAAGGGGGAAAAACCCCTAAGCAGCGGTGAGACCGCCCGCCGTAACCTAGTTTTTTAACTTACCTGGAACCTGGCACCGCGGAATGACCGGTAACAGAGAAGCACTGCGAAACGAATGAAGCTGGACCGGGAATTCCGGTGGCCTGAGGTCCTGCTTAAACGAAAAACAAGCTTCCATTGACACGAGACCTGGAGAGGAGTGCACAGAAAAACAGAAATGACCGTACGAAGATAATCGTATGAGCCTGAGGATCGGGAAACCAAGCCAGCAATGCGCGACCTGGTGGAACCGGAACAAGATAAATAGGAGACCAGAACGCAGCCGGGGTGCAATGACAAACTAACAAATGGCACCTGACCTGAAAGAATCAGGGACCGATGCCATGCCGCATGAAGAATGACCCAAGCGATTCAGGTAATTATACATGCGGGAAACATGAACTGGGTTAAACAGGAACCAACAGGGCACTGCAGGGAAAAAAAGACCTGAGCGATTCAGGGGATTACACAAAACCTGAGCGAATCAGGCAATTACATAGAACCTGAGCGAATCAGGCAATTACATAGAACCTGAGCGATTCAGGCAATTACATAGAACCTGAGCGATTCAAGCAATTACATAGAACCTGAGCGATTCAGGGGATTACACAAAACCTGAGCGATTCAGGCCATCACATAAACCTGAGCGATTCAGGCCATCACATAAACCTGAGCGATTCAGGCATTTACATAGAACCTGAGTGATTCAGGCAATTGCATATAACCTGAGCGATTCAGGCCATCACATAAACCTGAGCGATTCAGGCCATCACATAAACCTGAGCGATTCAGGCCATCACATAAACCTGAGCGATTCAGGCAATTACATAGAACCTGAGCGATTCAGACAATTACATAGAACCTGAGCGATTCAGGCAATTACATAGAACCTGAGCGATTCAGGGGATTACACAAAACCTGAGCGATTCAGGGGATTACACAAAACCTGAGCGATTCAGGCAATTGCATATAACCTGAGCGATTCAGGCCATTACATAAACCTGAGCGATTCAGGAACCAACGTGATCTTGAAAAACCAACAACCTGAGTGAATCTGGCCACAATCGAGTAGACATGTGACCTGAGAGACTCCTGAATGAACATACTATAGTGAAAACAGACCACCTGAGCGAATCGGACAACAATAAAACAAATTGTTACCTGACCTGAGAGATAACCGAAACCAGCGTCACCATGCAAGAAGAAGACCTGAGCGATTCAGGCAACTGCATATGACCTGAGCGACCGGAGACCTAGAAATGAAAGCTCGCGATGAAAAAGGGGGAAAAACCCCTAAGCAGCGGTGAGACCGCCCGCCGTAACCTAGTTTTTTAACTTACCTGGAACCTGGCACCGCGGAATGACCGGTAACAGAGAAGCACTGCGAAACGAATGAAGCTGGACCGGGAATTCCGGTGGCCTGAGGTCCTGCTTAAACGAAAAACAAGCTTGCATTGACACGAGACCTGGAGAGGAGTGCACAGAAAAACAGAAATGACCGTACGAAGATAATCGTATGAGCCTGAGGATCGGGAAACCAAGCCAGCAATGCGCGACCTGGTGGAACCGGAACAAGATAAATAGGAGACCAGAACGCAGCCTGGGTGCAATGACAAACTAACAAATGGCACCTGACCTGAAAGAATCAGGGACCGATGCCATGCCGCATGAAGAATGACCCAAGCGATTCAGGTAATTATACATGCGGGAAACATGAACTGGGTTAAACAGGAACCAACAGGGCACTGCAGGGAAAAAAAGACCTGAGCGATTCAGGGGATTACACAAAACCTGAGCGAATCAGGCAATTACATAGAACCTGAGCGAATCAGGCAATTACATAGAACCTGAGCGATTCAGGCAATTACATAGAACCTGAGCGATTCAGGGGATTACACAAAACCTGAGCGATTCAGGGATTACACAAAACCTGAGCGATTCAGGCAATTACATAGAACCTGAGCGAATCAGGCAATTACATAGAACCTGAGCGATTCAGGCAATTACATAGAACCTGAGCGATTCAAGCAATTACATAGAACCTGAGCGATTTAGGGGATTACACAAAACCTGAGCGATTCAGGGGATTACACAAAACCTGAGCGATTCAGGCCATCACATAAACCTGAGCGATTCAGGCCATCACATAAACCTGAGCGATTCAGGCAATTACATAGAACCTGAGCGATTCAGGCAATTACATAGAACCTGAGCGATTCAGGCAATTACATAGAACCTGAGCGATTCAGGCCATCACATAAACCTGAGCGATTCAGGCATTTACATAGAACCTGAGCGATCCAGGCAATTGCATATAACCTGAGCGATTCAGGCCATCACATAAACCTGAGCGATTCAGGCCATCACATAAACCTGAGCGATTCAGGCAATTACATAGAACCTGAGCGATTCAGGCAATTACATAGAACCTGAGCGATTCAGGCAATTACATAGAACCTGAGCGATTCAGGCCATCACATAAACCTGAGTGATTCAGGCCATCACATAAACCTGAGCGATTCAGGCAATTACATAGAACCTGAGCGATTCAGGCAATTACATATAACCTGAGCGATTCAGGGGATTACACAAAACCTGAGCGATTCAGGGGATTACACAAAACCTGACCGATTCAGGCAATTGCATATAACCTGAGCGATTCAGGCCATTACATAAACCTGAGCGATTCAGGAACCAACGTGATCTTGAAAAACCAACAACCTGAGTGAATCTGGCCACAATCGAGTAGACATATGACCTGAGAGACTCCTGAATGAACATACTATAGTGAAAACAGACCACCTGAGCGAATCGGACAACAATAAAACAAATTGTTACCTGACCTGAGAGATAACCGGAACCAGCGTCACCATGCAAGAAGAAGACCTGAGCGATTCAGGTAACTGCATATGACCTGAGCGAATCAGGATTCAACGTAACATTTAAGACCAGCACCTGAGCGATTCAGGCAACAAACATGACTGATACCTGGCCTGAATGGTATTCGGGACCACCAAACCCCTGCAGAAAGAAAATCTGAGCGAAACAGACAAATACATTAGACCTGAGCGATTCAGGGACCAACGTGACCTGTGAGGCGGATAACCTGAGGGATCCAGGCAGCAATACATGATTGAAACGTGACCTGAGAAATGTCAGGAGCCAACGTTATATGCCTGAATGATGACCTGAGTATAACCAGGTGATGAAAATAAAACCAGCCTTGAGCGACTCCGTACGCCACATCACAACGGATGAAACGTGACCTAGGCAAATACATGCAGCAGGTGGTCTATGAGAAATTCCTCACCTAAGCGAACAGGACCTGAGCCATCCTGCTGGACATGAGGAAGAGTTTCAAATAGGGAAAGCAAGGTAGGGGAGGGCCACGGCACCCCCTCCTGGCAGAGATAACTGACCGCTGCCGGGATTATCCCACCTGGCTCTGGAAACCCCGAATGATTAGATGCGCGAGCAAGTAAACCCACCAGATGAAGGAAGCCTAATGCGGCCTGCTATAAACATAACCCCTCTGAAAGGCATGGTCCCAACCCCGACCAAGTGACACTGTGGACTAACCTGACACCCAGAAGGTGTGCGCGCGGCAGCCTGCTGACCGGAATGACCGTCTGGGACGCTGGACCGGAGCTGACCATCCGGCGTCGGGAGCCCCCCCACCAGGCCGCTGAGCGCCTTGCCGCGGACTCGTATCAGCTGGGGGGTGATGCGGCCGTTTAGCTACGGGGAGACTGGTGCAGGTTGGAGGAACCGACAGCTCTACTCAGCGCGGGGCCACATGCTGGAGGAACAAAAGCGGAAGTTGCCGAGACCGGAAGTGACGTCGCGATCGCTTGCCAAGCTGCCTGCACGAGACCGAGGTAGGAACCTGCTGCACAGAATGACCGCCCTCTGACTCCCGGCCGCTGGATATAAGTAGAGGAGGCAGCCCGTCCCACAATTACAGGCTGTACACAGCCTTCACTATATATATATATACAGTATACTGTCCCCTGTAGTATATATACAGTATACTGTCCTCTGTAGTATATATACAGTATACTGTCCTCTGTAGTATATATATACAGTATACTGTCCTCTGTAGTATATATACAGTATGCTGTCCTCTGTAGTATATATACTTTATACTGTCCTCTAGTATATATACAGTATACTGTCCTCTGTAGTATATATACAGTATACTGTCCTCTGTAGTATATATATATACAGTATACTGTCCTCTGTAGTATATACACAGTATACTGTCCTCTGTAGTATATATATACAGTATACTGTCCTCTGTAGTATATATACTTTATACTGTCCTCTAGTATATATACAGTATACTGTCCTCTGTAGTATATATATACAGTATACTGTCCTCTGTAGTATATATACAGTATACTGTCCTCTGTAGTATATATATAGTATACTGTCCTCTGTAGTATATATACAGTATACTGTCCTCTGTAGTATATATACAGTATACTGTCCTCTGTAGTATATATATAGTATACTGTCCTCTGTAGTATATATACAGTATACTGTCCTCTGTAGTATATATACAGTATACTGTCCTCTGTAGTATATATATACAGTATACTGTCCTCTGTAGTATATATATATATACAGTATACTGTCCTCTGTAGTATATATATACAGTATACTGTCCTCTGTAGTATATATACAGTATACTGTCCTCTGTAGTATATATATACAGTATACTGTCCTCTGTAGTATATATACAGTATACTGTCCTCTGTAGTATATATATAGTATACTGTCCTCTGTAGTATATACACAGTATACTGTCCTCTGTAGTATATATATACAGTATACTGTCCTCTGTAGTATATATACAGTATACTGTCCTCTGTAGTATATATATAGTATACTGTCCTCTGTAGTATATATACAGTATACTGTCCTATGTAGTATATATACAGTATACTGTCCTCTGTAGTATATATATACAGTATACTGTCCCCTGTAGTATATATACAGTATACTGTCCTCTGTAGTATATATACAGTATACTGTCCTCTGTAGTATATATATAGTATACTGTCCCCTGTAGTATATACAGTATACTGTCCTCTGTAGTATATATACAGTATACTGTCCTCTGTAGTATATATATACAGTATACTTTCCCCTGTAGTATATATACAGTATACTGTCCTCTGTAGTGTATATATACAGTATACTGTCCTCTGTAGTATATATATACAGTATACTTTCCCCTGTAGTATATATACAGTATACTGTCCTCTGTAGTATATATACAGTATACTCTCCTCTGTAGTATATATATACAGTATACTGTCCTCTGTAGTATATATACAGTATACTGTCCTCTGTACTATATATACAGTATACTGTCCTCTGTAGTGTATATATACAGTATACTGTCCTCTGTAGTATATATACAGTATACTGTCCTCTGTAGTGTATATATACAGTATACTGTCCTCTGTAGTATATATACAGTATACTGTCCTCTGTAGTATATATACAGTATACTGTCCTCTGTAGTATATATATACAGTATACTGTCCTCTGTAGTATATATATATATACAGTATACTGTCCTCTGTAGTATATATATACAGTATACTGTCCTCTGTAGTATATATACAGTATACTGTCCTCTGTAGTATATATATACAGTATACTGTCCTCTGTAGTATATATACAGTATACTGTCCTCTGTAGTATATATATAGTATACTGTCCTCTGTAGTATATACACAGTATACTGTCCTCTGTAGTATATATATACAGTATACTGTCCTCTGTAGTATATATACAGTATACTGTCCTCTGTAGTATATATATAGTATACTGTCCTCTGTAGTATATACAGTATACTGTCCTATGTAGTATATATACAGTATACTGTCCTCTGTAGTATATATATACAGTATACTGTCCCCTGTAGTATATATACAGTATACTGTCCTCTGTAGTATATATACAGTATACTGTCCTCTGTAGTATATATATAGTATACTGTCCCCTGTAGTATATACAGTATACTGTCCTCTGTAGTATATATACAGTATACTGTCCTCTGTAGTATATATATACAGTATACTTTCCCCTGTAGTATATATACAGTATACTGTCCTCTGTAGTGTATATATACAGTATACTGTCCTCTGTAGTATATATATACAGTATACTTTCCCCTGTAGTATATATACAGTATACTGTCCTCTGTAGTATATATACAGTATACTCTCCTCTGTAGTATATATATACAGTATACTGTCCTCTGTAGTATATATACAGTATACTGTCCTCTGTACTATATATACAGTATACTGTCCTCTGTAGTGTATATATACAGTATACTGTCCTCTGTAGTATATATACAGTATACTGTCCTCTGTAGTGTATATATACAGTATACTGTCCTCTGTAGTATATATACAGTATACTGTCCTCTGTAGTATATATACAGTATACTGTCCTCTGTAGTATATATATACAGTATACTGTCCTCTGTAGTATATATACAGTATTCTGTCCTCTGTAGTATATATACAGTATACTGTCCTCTGTAGTATATATACAGTATACTGTCCTCTGTAGTATATATACAGTATACTGTCCTCTGTAGTATATATATATACAGTATACTGTCCTCTGTAGTATATATATACAGTATACTGTCCTCTGTAGTATATATATACAGTATACTGCCGCCCGTCCCTACGATAGAGCCTGTAGCCTATAGAGAAGTCGGCCCAGTTCTCCAGGAACCCAAACCCCTCCTTCCTGCACCAGTTCTGGAGCCACTTGTTCCTCTCCCTAATCTCCCGCTGCCTTTCTTGTGTGGCTCGTGGTACCGGGCGGGATTTTGGAAAACACTACATTTGAGGTCCTTGCCCTGAGCTTTTGACCTAAATCCCTGAAATCCCTTTTAAGGACTCTCCACCTTCCTCTAACTTTGTCATTGCTTCCGATATGGACCATGACCGCTGGGTCTTCTCCAGCCCCTCCCAGTAATCTGTCAACCCGATCCGCGATGTGTCGAACTCTAGCGCCAGGAAGACAGCACACTGTTCGGCGATCCCGGTCTTTGTGACAGATCGCCCTATCTGTGCCCTAATAATGGAGTCTCCCACTAACAGCACCCGTCTGCCCTGCTCTCCTGGTCCCTGCTTACTGGAGCTGACATCCCCCTGACTGTCAGAGGAAGGGTCCGGCTGCAGCAGTGCCGTCCCTGGACTGACATCCCCCTTATCTGACAACCTTGTGACAGATCAGGGCTAGCCTCCCGGCACTCTTCCCTCTACCCCGCTTTCTAACTGTTACCCAGCTACCTACCTCACTTTCCTCAGCCTCCTCACTACCACCCTCTCCCTCATCTACCCCATAGAGCGCTTGCTCAGTGAGCAGCAAATATTTTCCAAATTGTCATCGATTCTCAGTGTTGAAATTAGATTAGATACTCGATGTGCGATTCCAAACGGGCAATTTGCTCACATTTTGAACAAAGATATGCAAACGGCTGTTCCAGGACTGCAGACATTATACACGACGTGCGCTGGACTGCGCTGTCAATAATGGAACACATACTAAATGGGGACTATGCAAGAAAGAGAAAAATACATTATAGTGCAGTGATAAGTATATAACTTACTGTAATCCCCTCCTAAAGTCCCAGAATCTGAAGTCACGTAATCTAAAGTCACACACTTAATACAAACACACACTTGAACTCAAACACGCGAACGGTCACAAACCCGCGTTATTTGCCTGCTTGTATAAGTGCAGCTCTCAAACCAGACTGCTTTTTTCCTCTGGATTCAAAGGTAAAACCTTCAGCAAATCGGGGGACTGTGAGGACCACGGTACAACCTTCAGTAGATAAGAGAACTATGAGGGCCATTGTAAAACCCTCAGAAGATCAGGGGACTATGAGGGCCATGGTAAAACCCTCAGAAGATCAGGGGACTATGAGGCCCATGGCAAAACCTTCAGCAGATCGGGGGACTGTGAGGGCCATGGTAAAACCTTCAGCAGATCAGGGGACTGTGAGGACCACAGTAAAACCTTCAGCAGATCGGGGGACTGTGAGGGCCATGGTAAAACCTTCAGCAGATCAGGGACTGTGAGGGCCATGGTAAAACCCTCAGCAGATCGGGGGACTGTGAGGGCCATGGTAAAACCTTCAGCAGATCAGGGACTGTGAGGGCCATGGTAAAACCCTCAGCAGTTCGGGGACTGTGTGGGCCATGGTAAAACCTTCAGCAGATCAGGGGACTGTGAGGGCCATGGTAAAACCTTTAGCAGATCAGGAGACTATGAGGGCCATGTTAAAACCTTCAGCAGATCAGGAGACTGTGAGGGCCATGGTAAAATCTTCAGCAGATCAGGGGACTGTGAGGGCCATGGTAGAACCTTCAGCAGATCAGGGGACTGTGAGGGCCATGGTAAAACCTTCAGCAGATCAGGGGGCACTAAGGGCCATGGTAAAACCTTCAGCAGATCAGGGTACTGTGGGGGCCATGATAAAACCTTCAGCAGATCAGGAGACTGTGAGGGCCATGGTACAACTTTCAGCTTGTGCCTTTTGAGGACATCTATTATGGATTTTGAGGTGTGTTTAGGATCATTATCCATTTGTAGAAGGCACCCTCCTAAGCTTAAGCTTTTTTACGGTAGGTGTTATGTTTGCTTCCAGAATTTGCAGGAATTTCATTGAATGCATCTTCCCTCTACCCGTGAGATGTTCTTTGTGCCATTGGCTGCAACACAACCCCAAATCATGATTGCTCCCCCCCCCATGCTTAATGGTTGGAGAGTGGTTCTTTTCATGAAATTCTGGGCCCTTTTTTCTCCAAACATACTTCTGCTCATTGTGGCCAAAGATTTCTACTTTAACCTCATTGGTCCACAGAACTTGTTTAAAAATCAGGCTTGTTTAGATTTTCTTTTGCAAACTTCTAAAGTTTGTGGTGAGGACTCAGGAGAGGTTTTCTTCTCATGAAGGCCGTATTTTTGCAGGTGTCGCTGAACAGTAGAACAATATCCCACAACTTCAGTGTCTGCTAAACCTTCCTGAAGGTCTTTTGCAGTCAAGCAGGGGTTCTGATTTGCCTTTCTATCAATCCTACGAGTAGCTATCTCTTAAATTTTTCTTAGTCTTCCAGAGCTTCTTTTCATCTCCACTGTTCCTGGTAACGTCAGTTTCTTAATCTCATTTCGAACTGAGGAAATTGCAACCTTAAAACAGTCTTCTATCTTCTTATAGCTTTCTGCTTTCTGGGCCTCAACCATTTTCACTTTGAGAGTGTTAGGCAGCTGCTTAGAAGTTCCCATGGCTGCTGTTTTTTGGGACAAGGTTAGAGGGGTCTGGGTGTTTATAAAGCGTTGACATTTGCATCTTTCCTAACGATTATTGTGTACAAGCCTTAACCCTAACAGGATATGTAAGGTCAGATACCACGGTCAACATTATTCCACAGCTGCTGGAGGGGGCATGGGCGGATCCATAGTGTGAACATGACAATCGAGGTGGTCCCAGAGATGCTCATTGGGTTCTAGTCTGGGGAATAAAAGGGCCAGGGTGGTACTGGTAAGTCTTGGTCATGCTCTTCCAACCAGTGTCAGACATTTCTAGCTGTCTGACATGTCGCATTGTTTTAATGGACGATCCCATCTGCCCCAGGGGAGACAATCAGCATGTATGGGTGTATGTTATCTGCAAGCAGGGGCGGATTGTCCATAAACCCTACAGTGAAATTTCCTGGCTGATGCCCAGGAGGCCACCCAAGCCCCCTCGTAGCCACCAGCCAGGTACATAAAGCTCTGATGCTTTCAGCATTAATTATTGTAGGTGCATCAGACCCTCATGCACCTGACCAGCGGCTGCAGGTCCCTCCTGAACATAACCGTATTGCTGTCCTCAAGAGGTTGCGCGGGCGGCAGACCTTTGATCTTCGCTGTGATATTTGGCTCTTCTGCAGCTGTATTTTGTCCTGCTCTGTGGTATTGCTGCGCCTGTCTACTTCTGTTGTTCCTGCCTATATGTGTTAGTCCTGCCTTCTGTCAGTTTGGACCCCCTTACAATATAGGACTACTTTTAGCTTTTTTCCAGGGCTACGTTAAGTTACCAGTCTGCCCCTGTCTACAAGGATAGAGTCCTATCCAAATCCTTTGAAAGTGCCTTCCACATGGATGAGTGGCCCAGAGAATGCCACGAAAACCTTCCCCAGACCATAACGCTGCCCCCACCAGCTTGTGTTCCTCCAGCAATGGCTGCAGGGGGGGTCTGTTCTCTTTGCCAATAAGCGGAGGTCCAATTCTGGTACTGCTGCCAAAACTGAAGCCTTTTCTGCTGATGCAGCTTATCAGAAGAGCAGTGACCGTCCATCTGCTCCAGAGCCCCATACACCGCAGAGTTCACTGAACTGTTGTGGTAGACACTCGTCTGGTTGACTCTTGGTCATTTTGGCGGTGAGTTGCTCTACTATAGAGTGTCTTCTGCCCTTGTGCACCTTTGTAGACGACGTTCAACTCTCAGATCAATGGCTTGTGGTGCTCTGCAGTTTACACGTCGTATAGGGTCACGTCACGTTTTATGCCTCAGTTTGACGTATAAGTTCTTGTATATACCCACTGAGGGATATGTGTGCAGACAGCCTATCACACCTCTTATATACCGACGGAGGGATATGTGTGCAGACAGCCTATCACACCTCTTATATACCGACGAAGGGATATGTGTGCAGAGAGCCTATCACACACCTTATATACCCACCCAGGGATATGTGTGCAGACAGCCTATCACACCTTATATACCCACTGAGGGATATGTGTGCAGACAGCCTATCACACCCTTATATACCCACTGAGGGATATGTGTGCAGACATCCTATTACACCTTATATACCCACCGAGGGATATGTGTGCAGACAGCCTATTACACCTTATATACCCACCAAGGGATATGTGTGCAGACAGCCTATCACACACCTTATATACCCACCGAGGGATATGTGTGCAGACAGCCTATCACACCTCTTATATACCGACGGAGGGATATGTGTGCAGACAGCCAATCACACCTTATATACCCACTGAGGGATATGTGTGCAGACAGCCTATCACACCCTTATATACCCACTGAGGGATATGTGTGCAGACAGCCTATCACACCCTTATATACCCACTGAGGGATATGTGTGCAGACAGCCTATCACACACCTTATATACCGTCCGAGGGATATGTGTGCAGACAGCCAATCACACCTTATATACCCACTGAGGGATATGTGTGCAGACAGCCTATTACACCCTTATATACCCACTGAGGGATATGTGTGCAGACAGCCTATCAAACATGTTATATACCGTCCGAGGGATATGTGTGCAGACAGCCCATCACACCTTATATACCCACCGAGGGATATGTGTGCAGACAGCCCATCACACCTTATATACCCACCCAGGGATATGTGTGCAGACAGCCCATCACACCCCTTATATACCCACCGAGGGATATGTGTGCAGACAACCTATCACACCTTATATACCCACCGAGGGATATGTGTGCAGACAGCCCATCACACCCCTTATATACCCACAAGCGATATGTGTGCAGACAGCACATCACACACCTTATATACCCACCGAGGGATGTGTGTACAGACAACCTATCACACCTTATATACCCACCGAGGGATATGTGTGCAGACAGCCTATCACACACCTTATATACCCACCGAGGGATATGTGTGCAGACAGCCTATCACACACTTTATATACCCACCCAGGGATATGTGTGCAGACAGCCTATCACACCCCTTATATACCCACGAGGGATATGTGTGCAGACAGCCCATCACACACCTTATATACCCACCAAGGAATATGTGTGCAGACAGCCCATCACACCCCTTATATACCCACCGAGGGATATGTGTGCAGACAGCCCATCACACCCCTTATATACCCACCGAGGGATATGTGTGCAGACAACCTATCACACCCCTTATATACCCACCGAGGGATATGTGTGCAGACAGCCCATCACACACCTTATATACCCACCAAGGCATATGTGTGCAGACAGCCCATCACACCCCTTATATACCCACCGAGAGATATGTGTGCAGACAACCTATCACACCCCTTATATACCCACCCAGGGATATGTGTGCAGACAGCCCATCACACTCCTTATATACCCACCCAGGGATATGTGTGCAGACAGCCTATCACACCCCTTATATACCCACGAGGGATCTGTGTGCAGACAGCCCATCACACCTTATATACCCACCCAGGGATATGTGTGCAGACAGCCCATCACACCCCTTATATACCCACCGAGGGATATGTGTGCAGACAGCCTATCACACCCCTTATTTACCCACGAGGGATATGTGTGCAGACAGCCTATCACACCCCTTATATACCCACGAGGGATATGTGTGCAGAAAGCCTATCACACCCTTTATATACCCACCGAGGGATATGTGTGCAGACAGCCCATCACACACCTTATATACCCACCGAGGGATATGTGTGCAGACAGCCCATCACACCCCTTATATACCTACCGAGGGATATGTGTGCAGACAGCCTATCACACCTTATATACCCACTGAGGGATATGTGTGCAGACAGCCTATCACACACCTTATATACCCACCGAGGGATATGTGTGCAGACAGCCTATCACACCTTATATACCCACCGAGGGATATGTGTGCAGACAGCCTATCACACCTTATATACCCACCGAGGGATATGTGTGCAGACAGCCTATCACACCTTATATACCCACCGAGGGATATGTGTGCAGACAGCCTATCACACCCTTTATATACCCACCGAGGGATATGTGTGCAGACAGCCCATTACACACTTTATATACCCACCGAGGGATATGTGTGCAGACAGCCCATCACACCCCTTATATACCCACCGAGGGATATGTGTGCAGACAGCCTATCACACCTTATATACCCACTGAGGGATATGTGTGCAGACAGCCTATCACACCCCTTATATACCCACCGAGGGATATGTGTGCAGACAGCCTATCACACCCCTTATATACCCACCGAGGGATATGTGTGCAGACAGCCTATCAGACCCCTTATATACCCAACGAGGGATATGTGTGCAGACAGCCCATCACACACCTTATATACCCACCGAGGGATATGTGTGCAGACAGCCCATCACACCCCTTATATACCGTCCGAGGGATCTGTGTGCAGACAGCCTATCACACCCCTTATATACCCACCGAGGGATATGTGTGCAGACAGCCTATCACACCCCTTATATACCCACGAGGGATATGTGTGCAGACAGCCTATCACACCCTTTATATACCCACCGAGGGATATGTGTGCAGACAGCCCATCACACACCTTATATACCCACCGAGGGATATGTGTGCAGACAGCCCATCACACCCCTTATATACCCACCGAGGGATATGTGTGCAGACAGCCTATCACACCTTATATACCCACTGAGGGATATGTGTGCAGACAGCCTATCACACCCCTTATATACCCACCGAGGGATATGTGTGCAGACAGCCCATCACACCCCTTATATACCCACCGAGGGATATGTGTGCAGACAGCCTATCACACCTTATATACCCACTGAGGGATATGTGTGCAGACAGCCTATCACACCCCTTATATACCCACCGAGGGATATGTGTGCAGACAGCCCATCACACACCTTATTTACCCACCGAGGGATATGTGTGCAGACAGCCTATCACACCTTATATACCCACCGAGGGATATGTGTGCAGACAGCCCATCACACACCTTATATACCCACCGAGGGATATGTGTGCAGACAGCCTATCACACACCTTATATACCCACCGAGGGATATGTGTGAAGACAGCCCATCACACCCCTTATATACCCACCCAGGGATATGTGTGCAGACAGCCCATCACACCCCTTATATACCCACGAGGGATATGTGTGCAGACAGCCTATCACACCTCTTATATACCCACCCAGGGATATGTGTGCAGACAGCCTATCACACCCCTTATATACCCACCGAGGGATATGTGTGCAGACAGCCTATCACACCCCTTATATACCCACCGAGGGATATGTGTGCAGACAGCCCATCACACACCTTATATACCCACCGAGGGATATGTGTGCAGACAGCCTATCACACACCTTATATACCCACCGAGGGATATGTGTGAAGACAGCCCATCACACCCCTTATATACCCACCCAGGGATATGTGTGCAGACAGCCCATCACACCCCTTATATACCCACCGAGGGATATGTGTGCAGACAGCCTATCACACCCCTTATATACCCACGAGGGATATGTGTGCAGACAGCCTATCACACCTCTTATATACCCACCCAGGGATATGTGTGCAGACAGCCTATCACACCCCTTATATACCCACCGAGGGATATGTGTGCAGACAGCCTATCACACCCCTTATATACCCACCGAGGGATATGTGTGCAGACAGCCCATCACACACCTTATATACCCACCGAGGGATATGTGTGCAGACAGCCCATCACACCCCTTATATACCGTCCGAGGGATCTGTGTGCAGACAGCCTATCACACCCCTTATATACCCATCGAGGGATATGTGTGCAGACAGCCCATCACACCTTATATACCCACCCAGGGATATGTGTGCAGACAGCCCATCACACCCCTTATATACCCACCGAGGGATATGTGTGCAGACAGCCTATCACACCCCTTATATACCCACGAGGGATATGTGTGCAGACAGCCTATCACACCCTTTATATACCCACCGAGGGATATGTGTGCAGACAGCCCATCACACACCTTATATACCCACCGAGGGATATGTGTGCAGACAGCCCATCACACCCCTTATATACCCACCGAGGGATATGTGTGCAGACAGCCTATCACACCTTATATACCCACTGAGGGATATGTGTGCAGACAGCCTATCACACCCCTTATATACCCACCGAGGGATATGTGTGCAGACAGCCCATCACACACCTTATATACCCACCGAGGGATATGTGTGCAGACAGCCTATCACACCTTATATACCCACCGAGGGATATGTGTGCAGACAGCCTATCACACCTTATATACCCACCCAGGGATATGTGTGCAGACAGCCTATCACACCCTTTATATACCCACCGAGGGATATGTGTGCAGACAGCCTATCACACCTCTTATATACCCACCCAGGGATATGTGTGCAGACAGCCCATCACACCCCTTATATACCCACCGAGGGATATGTGTGCAGACAGCCTATCACACCCCTTATATACCCACGAGGGATATGTGTGCAGACAGCCTATCACACCCTTTATATACCCACCGAGGGATATGTGTGCAGACAGCCCATCACACACCTTATATACCCACCGAGGGATATGTGTGCAGACAGCCCATCACACCCCTTATATACCCACCGAGGGATATGTGTGCAGACAGCCTATCACACCTTATATACCCACTGAGGGATATGTGTGCAGACAGCCTATCACACCCCTTATATACCCACCGAGGGATATGTGTGCAGACAGCCCATCACACACCTTATATACCCACCGAGGGATATGTGTGCAGACAGCCTATCACACCTTATATACCCACCGAGGGATATGTGTGCAGACAGCCTATCACACCTTATATACCCACCCAGGGATATGTGTGCAGACAGCCTATCACACCCTTTATATACCCACCGAGGGATATGTGTGCAGACAGCCTATCACACCTCTTATATACCCACCCAGGGATATGTGTGCAGACAGCCTATCACACCCCTTATATACCCACCGAGGGATATGTGTGCAGACAGCCCATCACACCCCTTATATACCCACCGAGGGATATGTGTGCAGACAGCCTATTGCCCCTTATATACCCACGAGGGATATGTGTGCAGACAGCCCATCACACACCTTATATACCCACCGAGGGATATGTGTGCAGACCGCCTATCACATACCTTATATACCCACGAGGGATATGTGTGCAGACAGCCTATCACACCCCTTATATACCCACGAGGGATATGTGTGCAGACAGCCTATCACACACCTTATATACCCACGAGGGATATGTGTGCAGACAGCCTATCACACCTTATATACCCACCGAGGGATATGTGTGCAGACAGCTTATCACACCTGATATACCCACCGAGGGATATGTGTGCAGACAGCCTATCACACATCTTATATACCCACCGAGGGATATGTGTGCAGACAGCCTATCACATACCTTATATACCCTCCGAGGGATATGTGTGCAGACAGCCTATCACACCTTTATATACCCACCGAGGGATATGTGTGCAGACAGCTTATCACACCTTATATACCCACCGAGGGATATGTGTGCAGACAGCCCATCACACCTTATATACCCACCGAGGGATATGTGTGCAGACAGCCCATCACCCCCCTTATATACCCATGAGGGATATGTGTGCAGACAGCCTATTACACCTTATACACCACCGAGGGATATGTGTGCAGACAGCCTATCACACACCTTATATACCCACCGAGGAATATGTGTGCAGACAGCCTATCACACACCTTATATACCCACCGAGGAATATGTGTGCAGACAGCCTATCACACACCTTGCATGCTGGATGAGACATTGGTTTATATTTTGGCCAAAGCAAAGTGGCTTACTATGCTTTGGCCAAAATATAAACCAATGTCTCATCCAGCATGGAGTGCAGAGTGCTGGATGTAGTGTGCGATCACATTTGCATTTTCCGTTTGTGTATGTATTTCGCCATAGTGATGTGCACCTGCAGGCAGGTTGTGCGGACTCAACCCCATATATTTTTTTCTTTGTAGCATATATTGGAGGCGTGGCGATCTCCTTTGAGTCATTGCACACCTGACCAGTCAATCTGTCCTGGAGGCTGGTTTTAAAGTCAGTATAAAACTGAGTCTGCTTATATAGAACCTACCATTAGCCATCTGGCTCCAGGAGAAGTATATGGTGGGTTCAGCATGCATGTTGGTACTTGCATCCCTGGATCCGATGAAAGCTGTAATGGCACCGGACGGGGTTACAAGCAAAGTGTACTTGGCTTGCATGCTGACCTGCATTCCCTGGATTTTATGTGGCTGTCATGGCCCATGAACAGGTGGGAACAAAAGTTAGGGACCACTCAATTGAGACGACCTTGACGCGGTGAGTGGCTTACTATGCTTTGGCCAAAATATAAACCAATGTCTCATCCAGCATGGAGGGCAGAGTGCTGGATGTAGTGTGCGATCACATTTGCATTTTCCGTTTGTGTATGCATTTCGCCATAGTGATGTGCACCTGCAGGCAGGTTGTGCGGACTCAACCCCATATATTTTTATCACACACCTTATATACCCACCGAGGGATATGTGTGCAGACAGCCTATCACACCCCTTATATACCCACCGAGGGATATGTGTGCAGACAGCCTATCACACCTTATATACCCACCGGTGGATATGTGTACAGACAGCCCATCACACTTTATATACCCACCGAGGGATATGTGTGCAGACAGCCTATCGCACCTTATATACCCACCGAGGGATATGTGTGCAGACAGCCCATCACACCCCTTATATACCCACTGAGGGATATGTGTGCAGACAGCCCATCACACACCTTATCTACCCACCGAGGGATGTGTGTGCAGACAGCCCATCACACACCTTATATACCCACCCAGGGATATGTGTGCAGACAGCCTATCACACTTTATATACCCACCGAGGGATATGTGTGCAGACAGCCTATCACACCTTATATACCCACCCAGGGATATGTGTGCAGACAGCCTATCACACACCTTATATACCCACCCAGGGATATGTATGCAGACAGCCTATCACACCCCTTATATACCCCCCGAGGGATATGTGTGCAGACAGCCTATCACACCTTATATACCCACCGAGGGATATGTGTGCAGACAGCCTATCACACACCTTATATACCCACCGAGGGATATGTGTGCAGACAGCCCATCACACCTTATATACCCACCCAGGGATATGTGTGCAGACAGCCTATCACACCTCTTATATACCCACCGAGGAATATGTGTGCAGACAGCCTATCACACCTTATATACCCCACCGAGGGATATGTGTGCAGACAGCCTATCACACCCCTTATATACCCACCGAGGGATAACCTGTATAACCTGCCTGTCTAATACGGCCTTTAGGGAGAGCAGCACCAGTCCTGAACTTCCTCCGCTTGTGGAGCAATGTGTCTCGCCGTGGATTGTGGTCACCCGGGTCTTCAGCTCATGGAGCCTTGTCCAGCTTCTTACATTGAGGCCTGTTCACACCAACCAGTCCTTCTGGAGGAGGACAGACTCGTCAGTAACCAGACTTTGTGTGCCTTTATGTAATGGGCAGAGGACCCTCACTGCCAACCTCCTCTGAAACACCTTGCACCAATCTGGTCTTGGACAAGTCATTAACACGGAGGGTTCACTTACTTTTTTCCCTGAATGTGGATGTTGGGATGAGCGGTGCACGTGTCGCCCTCAGGACCTGTGACAATCAGATCACTTTGTGTCATCAGGGCAGGAATCCAGGGAATTCCAGAGGGTTCACTTACTTTTCCATGTCTGGTGGCTCCAATACATAAGCTATTATGTTTGGTGGTGGGGGGGGTTGATTAATTTCCCCCCTCCCCCGGGACGCCCTTTAATGACCAGTTACCGTCTCGTACGTCTTGTGTGTTGTGGCTGGGGGGGTCCTTGCTGGCGTCGGCCGTATCGTGTGGCTCCTCCGCTCTGACTTTGGCCCCTGTCATATCTAATCCCTGATATAATGGAGATGCTTCTGGAGCCGACTCCGTCCAAATCCCTTCACGATTGAGGAATTTTCTGTGATGTACAAAGGCTTGTTGATCAAAGATGGAGGTGGGAAGCACGGGAATTGTCAGAGGCATTTTAGGGTGAAAGGTGACCCCAATGCTCCCGTGCAGATGACGTTTAATTATTTGCAGTGACGGCCGACGCTAGAAATCCGATTCCCTCGCTGAGCGGCAGAAATATCAAAGGGGAAGCGGAGACGGGAGGTAGAATGACTAATGGCTGCCGGGAGCTACAAAGCGGGTGATGAAGACCCTCTCACCACAACGGATGGATCACATTCAGACACAGGACAGGTCCTGACTGCGTGGCCCCTGTATGGAGGCTATAGGGCCCGGAGCAAGTAAGGCACCAAGGCCTAGGGCCTCCCTGGGATGAGGGGAGTAGTTATATGACAGGCGGAAAACTCACTGACCGCGTCCTGAGAGATAGGGGGAGAGAGGGATAGATAGATACATAGATATAAAATAGATAGATAGATATGCGATAGATACATAGATAGATACATAGATATAAAATAGATAGATAGATATGAGATAGATAGATAGATAGATAATAGATAATAGATAGATAGATAGATACATAGATAGATACATAGATATAAAATAGATAGATAGATATGAGATAGATAGATAGATAGATAGATAGATAGATAGATAGATAGATAGATAGATAGGAGATAGATATGAGATAGATGATAGATACTTTACTTTGGTGCTAAAAGTTTTTTGAAGCTTATATTCTTGTCCTCGCTCCTGCAGAGCGGCCGGACTTCTGTGAAGCGTTGCCTCCAATACAGTAATTGGAGAATGAATCACAATAAAGAAAGTCTCTACCGCAATCCAGACGATACGATTATTTGAATCTATGCAGATACTATGTATTTTTTTCTCTGCGATCATAACATATCACAATTCATACTTGTGCACAACCCGTGGCCCCCGTCCTCCTGGACAGAAACATAGCTGATCGTGTCACATATTATGTGGCAAATATAGATTTAAATAATAAGTAATAAACCAATTATAAAAAAAAATACAATAAAATATTAATAAAATACAAATAAAAAGTGAAAAATAAACAAAAAGTGTCAGTGTATCCTCCTGGGGGATATTTGTAGCAGAAATATATTAAAAATTAAGTTAAAAATGATTTAAAAAATTGTAAAATATATAAAAGAAAAAACACCCACACCAACCAAAACCGTCGCCATTATCACCCCATTCACTTGAAACTATACATATTATATAACAAAACGACCGACACAAAATAGGGAACTAATTATAATAATTTATTTTGGTGTCGGTTTGCATATTTCAAGAATTAGGAGCTATAGTTTGAAAAAAAAAATACTTTTTAAAAATGTTTTGTACAGTTTCCTCCAAATAAAACAAAAAAATAAATAATATGGCCCTATTAGAGATGAGCGAATTTCATATTTTGAAATTCGTTTATACTTCGTTTGCTGGTAAAAGGTGAATTGCGTTACGGATTCTGTTACCACGGACCATAACGCAATTCTATGACGGAATGCCTTTAGAGGCATTCCGTTATTTATTCCGTCATAATAGAAGTCTATGGGCTGGCAAACTGATCCCTCCCGTTTTCGTTATGCAGGAGAGGACTCGGGGTCAGGGGAGGACTCGGGGTCAGGAGAGGACTCGGGGTCAGGGGAGGACTCGGGGTCAGGAGCGGACTCGGGGTCAGGGGAGGACTCGGGATCAGGAGCGGACTCGGGGTCAGGGGAGGACTCGGGGTCAGGGGAGGACTCGGGATCAGGAGCGGACTCGGGGTCAGGAGCGGACTCGGGGTCAGGGGAGGACTCAGGGTCAGGGGAGGACTCAGGGTCAGGGGAGGACTCGGGATCAGGAGCGGACTCGGGGTCAGGAGCGGACTCGGGGTCAGGAGCGGACTCGGGGTCAGGGGAGGACTCGGGGTTAGGGGAGGATTCGGGATCAGGGGAGGACTCGGGGTCAGGGGAGGACTCGGGGTCAGGGGAGGACTCGGGGTCAGGAGAGGACTCGGGGTCAGGAGAGGACTTTGGTCAGGAGAGGACTCGGGGTCAGGAGAGGACTCGGGGTCAGGAGCGGACTCGGGGTCAGGATCGGACTAGGGGTCAGGGGAGGACTTGGGATCAGGGGAGGACTCGGGGTCAGGAGAGGACTCGGGGTCAGGGGAGGACTCGGGGTCAGGAGATTACTCGGGTCAGGGGAGGACTCGGGGTCAGGAGATTACTTGGGGTCAGGGGAGGACTCGGGGTCAGGAGGGGACTGCCCTGCATAACGGAAACGGGACGGATCCTTTTTGCAGCCCATAGACTTCTATTATGACGGAATGAATAACGGAATGCCTCTAAAGGCATCCCGTCATAGAATTGTGTTATGGTCCGTGGTAACGGAATCCGTAACGCAATTCACCTTTTACTAGCAAACGAAGAGTGAACAAATTTCATAAGCGGAAATTGGCTCATCTCTGGGCCCTACTGTACAGACCAAAAGTTTGGACACACCTTCTCATTCAAAGAGTTTTCTTTATTTTCATGACTATGAAGGCATCAAAACTATGAATTAACACATGTGGAATTATATACATAACAAACAAGTGTGAAACAACTGAAAATATGTCATATTCTAGGTTCTTCAAAGTAGCCACCTTTTGCTTTGATTACTGCTTTGCACACTCTTGGCATTCTCTTGATGAGCTTCAAGAGGTAGTCCCCTGAAATGGTCTTAACTTCACAGGTGTGCCCTGTCAGGTTTAATAAGTGGGATTTCTTGCCGTATAAATGGGGTTGGGACCATCAGTGGCGTTGAGGAGAAGTCAGGTGGATACACAGCTGATAGTCCTACTGAATAGACTGTTAGAATTTGTATTATGGCAAGAAAAAAGCAGCTAAGTAAAGAAAAACGAGTGGCCATCATTACTTTAGGAAATGAAGGTCGGTCAGTCAGCCGAAAAATTGGGAAAACTTTGAAAGTAAGGGCTATTTGACCATGAAGGAGAGTGATGGGGTGCTGCGCCAGATGACCTGGCTTCCACAGTCACCGGACCTGAACCCAATCGAGATGGTTTGGGGTGAGCTGGACCGCAGAGTGAAGGCAAAAGGGCCAACAAGTGCTAAGCATCTCTGGGAACTCCTTCAAGACTGTTGGAAGACCATTTCAGGGGACTACCTCTTGAAGCTCATAAAGAGAATGCCAAGAGTGTGCAAAGCAGTAATCAAAGCAAAAGGTGGCTACTTTGAAGAACCTAGAATATGACATATTTTCTGTTGTTTCACACTTGTTTGTTATGTATATAATTCCACATGTGTTAATTCATAGTTTTGATGCCTTCATAGTCATGAAAATAAAGAAAACTCTTTGAATGAGAAGGTGTGTCCAAACTTTTGGTCTGTACTGTATGTGTCAAGTGAAAAATTGTTGCAAAAATCATTTTGGTCCCAATACATGAAAAAGTTACAACCGTTCGTGCAGATGAGCGCTGATCAACATTTTTTTTTTATTTGTGGCCTTTTGAAATAGAGCGATGTGACAATGCGGCCCTCAGACCAAAAAAGGTTGTGCACCCCTGATTCTGGGGATTTAGGGGTTAAATGTATAAGATTGTTGATAAATACTTTTAATTAACAATGGAGGTAGATATAATGGGGAGGACAAAGGAAAATAGCAGCGCTCCAAGGTGTCAGGATATCGCACTAGTACAATCCACCCTCGATAGAAAAAATGGGTGATGGCCGCACTCCGGTCTCCAGTGAAAAAAGCGGATCTTTTATAATCCCAATGCAAGGTTTCAGCTCCTCCCTACGGAGCCTTGTCCAGCAGTGATGACCGTGTATATATCAGGGTTGTACTCCAATAAGTATCATTATCACCAATCAATAAACACGATTTCCAGAAAAAAGTATGAACACAGGGGTCAGGCTCCATTCAGACATCCGTGACGTGTTTTACGGATCCGCAAAACACGGACAGCAGCAATGTGCGTTCCGCATTTTGCGGACCGCACATTGCGGACCGCACATTGCCAGCACTAATAGAATATGCCTATCCTTGTCCACAATTGCAATTGTTCTATTTTTTTCGGGAACGAAATTGTGGACCTGGAAGTTCGGGTCCGCAATTCCGTATCTGGGCAGCACGATGTAATGAAATGAATGGGTCTGCAATTCTGTGAATGGGGCCTTAGAGCGCTATGCAATGGTGTCATATAAGGTGCCGGCTTTCAGTTGCTCTGTGATCAGCCACGCTATCTGCACCAGCTCGGACCCCAAAGGTAATAATGACAGCCCCCGTTCTTGCCTAGCCCCTCATCCTCCATCTAGGATACCGGCTCACTATACCCACCACACGGTCACCAGTACGCCCCATTCCTATATTACCCCACTATATCTAATTCGCCTCCCTAACCCCCATTTCAGTTGGCGTCTCTTATAATTCACAGCCTCCCGTCTACAGTCGTCCTCCCTTTGACCTTACAAATCACTCGCGCCGACCTCTGTTCCGTTTTCCATATATTCTAACCTTATACTTATATGATCAGTCGTTCCACATTCCAAATGCTGGAATTCTCTTCTTCCTCCCACCGTCCCCCTACGTGCTCTCAACCATGGATTAATATCATCACTACTTTTATTAATTTTATTAATTTTATTTCGCTACATGAATCATTTCGTTCCTCTAATCCAGTGCTTCTCAATTATTTTCTGTCATGCCCCCCCTAGGAAGAAGAAAACATTTTGCGCCCCCCGCGCGACTGTAAATAGTATCATTTGTCTATAAAATTGTTATAAGTACACCTCTGCATAACACTGTATCCTTATTAACGTATAAGAGAATAAAAAAAGAAAGAAATGTGGATCGGACACACACTTATGGGGGGATCTGTGGACGACGGACACTTATGGGGGGATCTGTGGATGACGGACACTTATGGGGGGATCTGTGGATGACGGACACTTATGGGGGGATCTGTGGATGACGGACACTTATGGGGGATCTGTGGATGACGGACACTTATGGGGGGGATCTGTGGATGACGGACACTTATGGGGGGATCTGTGGATGACGGACACTTATGGGGGGATCTGTGGATGACGGACACTTATGGGGGGATCTGTGGATGACGGACACTTATGGGGGGATCTGTGGATGACGGACACTTATGGGGGGATCTGTGGATGACGGACACTTATGGGGGATCTGTGGATGACGGACACTTATGGGGGGATCTGTGGATGACGGACACTTATGGGGGGATCTGTGGATGACGGACACTTATGGGGGGATCTGTGGATGACGGACACTTATGGGGGGATCTGTGGATGACGGACACTTATGGGGGGATCTGTGGATGACGGACACTTATGGGATATCTGTGGATGACGGACACTTATGGGGGGATCTGTGGATGACGGACACTTATGGGGGGATCTGTGGATGACGGACACTTATGGGATATCTGTGGATGACGGACACTTATGGGGGGATCTGTGGATGACGGACACTTATGGGGGGATCTGTGGATGACGGACACTTATGGGATATCTGTGGATGACGGACACTTATGGGGGGATCTGTGGATGACGGACACTTATGGGGGGATCTGTGGATGACGGACACTTATGGGAGATCTGTGGATGACGGACACTTATGGGGGGATCTGTGGATGACGGACACTTATGGGGGGATCTGTGGATGACGGACACTTATGGGGGGGATCTGTGGATGACGGACACTTATGGGGGGATCTGTGGATGACGGACACTTATGGGGGGATCTGTGGATGACGGACACTTATGGGGGGATCTGTGGACGACGGACACTTATGGGGGGATCTGTGGATGACGGACACTTATGGGGGGATCTGTGGATGACGGACACTTATGGGGGGATCTGTGGATGACGGACACTTATGGGGGGATCTGTGGATGACGGACACTTATGGGAGATCTGTGGATGACGGACACTTATGGGGGATCTGTGGATGACGGACACTTATGGGGGGATCTGTGGATGACGGACACTTATGGGGGGATCTGTGGATGACGGACACTTATGGGGGGATCTGTGGATGACGGACACTTATGGGGGGATCTGTGGATGACGGACACTTATGGGGGGATCTGTGGATGACGGACACTTATGGGGGATCTGTGGATGACGGACACTTATGGGGGGATCTGTGGATGACGGACACTTATGGGGGGATCTGTGGATGACGGACACTTATGGGGGGATCTGTGGATGACGGACACTTATGGGGGGATCTGTGGATGACGGACACTTATGGGGGGATCTGTGGATGACGGACACTTATGGGATATCTGTGGATGACGGACACTTATGGGGGGATCTGTGGATGACGGACACTTATGGGGGGATCTGTGGATGACGGACACTTATGGGATATCTGTGGATGACGGACACTTATGGGGGGATCTGTGGATGACGGACACTTATGGGGGGATCTGTGGATGACGGACACTTATGGGATATCTGTGGATGACGGACACTTATGGGGGGATCTGTGGATGACGGACACTTATGGGAGATCTGTGGATGACGGACACTTATGGGGGGATCTGTGGATGACGGACACTTATGGGGGGGATCTGTGGATGACGGACACTTATGGGGGGATCTGTGGATGACGGACACTTATGGGGGGATCTGTGGATGACGGACACTTATGGGATATCTGTGGATGACGGACACTTATGGGGGGATCTGTGGATGACGGACACTTATGGGAGATCTGTGGATGACGGACACTTATGGGGGATCTGTGGATGACGGACACTTATGGGGGGATCTGTGGATGACGGACACTTATGGGGGGATCTGTGGATGACGGACACTTATGGGGGGATCTGTGGATGACGGACACTTATGGGAGATCTGTGGATGACGGACACTTATGGGGGATCTGTGGATGACGGACACTTATGGGGGGGATCTGTGGATGACAGACACTTATGGGGGGGATCTGTGGATGACAGACACTTATGGGGGGGATCTGTGGATGACAGACACTTATGGGGGGGATCTGTGGATGACGGACACTTATGGGGGGATCTGTGGATGACGGACACTTATGGGGGGATCTGTGGATGACGGACACTTATGGGAGATCTGTGGATGACAGACACTTATGGGGGGGATCTGTGGATGACGGACACTTATGGGGGGATCTGTGGATGACGGACACTTATGGGAGATCTGTGGATGACGGACACTTATGGGGGGGATCTGTGGATGACGGACCATTATGGGGGGATCTGTGGATGACGGACACTTATGGGGGGGATCTGTGGATGACGGACACTTATGGGGGGATCTGTGGATGACGGACACTTATGGGGGGATCTGTGGATGACGGACACTTATGGGAGATCTGTGGATGACGGACACTTATGGGGGGATCTGTGGATGACGGACACTTATGGGGGGATCTGTGGATGACGGACACTTATGGGAGAATTGTGGATGACGGACACTTATGGGGGGATCTGTGGATGACGGACACTTATGGGGGGATCTGTGGATGACGGACACTTATGGGAGAATTGTGGATGACGGACACTTATGGGGGGATCTGTGGATGACGGACACTTATGGGGGGATCTGTGGATGACGGACACTTATGGGGTGATCTGTGGATGACGGACACTTATGGGGGGATCTGTGGATGACGGACACTTATGGGGGGGATCTGTGGATGACGGACACTTATGGGGGGATCTGTGGATGATGGACACTTATGGGGGGGATCTGTGGATGACGGACACTTATGGGGGGATCTGTGGATGACGGACACTTATGGGAGATCTGTGGATGACGGACACTTATGGGGGGATCTGTGGATGACGGACACTTATGGGGGGATCTGTGGATGACGGACACTTATGGGGGGATCTGTGGATGACGGACACTTATGGGGGGATCTATGGATGACGGACACATATGGGGGGATCTGTGGATGACGGACACTTATTGGGGGATCTGTGGATGACGGACACTTATGGGAGATCTGTGGATGACAGACACTTATGGGGGGATCTGTGGATGACGGACACTTATGGGAGATCTGTGGATGACGGACACTTATGGGGGGATCTGTGGATGACGGACACTTATGGGGGGATCTGTGGATGACGGACACATATGGGGGGATCTGTGGATGACGGACACTTATGGGGGGATCTGTGGATGACGGACACTTATGGGAGATCTGTGGATGATGGACACTTATGGGGGGGATCTGTGGATGACGGACACTTATGGGGGGATCTGTGGATGACGGACACTTATGGGGGGATCTGTGGATGACGGACACTTATGGGGGGATCTGTGGATGACGGACACTTATGGGGGGATCTGTGGATGACGGACACTTATGGGAGATCTGTGGATGACGGACACTTATGGGGGATCTGTGGATGACGGACACTTATGGGGGGATCTGTGGATGACGGACACTTATGGGGGGATCTGTGGATGACGGACACTTATGGGGGGATCTGTGGATGACGGACACTTATGGGGGGGATCTGTGGATGACGGACACTTATGGGGGGATCTGTGGATGACGGACACTTATGGGGGGGATCTGTGGATGACGGACACTTATGGGGGGATCTGTGGATGACGGACACTTATGGGAGATCTGTGGATGACGGACACTTATGGGAGATCTGTGGATGACGGACACTTATGGGAGATCTGTGGATGACGGACACTTATGGGGGGATCTGTGGATGACGGACACTTATGGGAGATCTGTGGATGACGGACACTTATGGGAGATCTGTGGATGACGGACACTTATGGGGGGATCTGTGGATGACGGACACTTATGGGAGATCTGTGGATGACGGACACATATGGGGGGATCTGTGGATGACGGACACTTATGGGGGGATCTGTGGATGACGGACACTTATGGGAGATCTGTGGATGACGGACACTTATGGGGGGGATCTGTGGATGACGGACACTTATAGGGGGATCTGTGGATGACGGACACTTATGGGGGGATCTGTGGATGACGGACACTTATGGGGGGGATCTGTGGATGATGGACACTTATGGGGGGATCTGTGGATGACGGACACTTATGGGGGGATCTGTGGATGACGGACACTTATGGGAGATCTGTGGATGACGGACACTTATGGGAGATCTGTGGATGACGGACACTTATGGGGGGATCTGTGGATGACGGACACTTATGGGAGATCTGTGGATGACGGACACTTATGGGGGGATCTGTGGATGACGGACACTTATGGGGGGGATCTGTGGATGACGGACCATTATGGGGGGATCTGTGGATGACGGACACTTATGGGGGGGATCTGTGGATGACGGACACTTATGGGGGGATCTGTGGATGACGGACACTTATGGGGGGATCTGTGGATGACGGACACTTATGGGGGGATCTGTGGATGACGGACACTTATGGGAGATCTGTGGATGACGGACACTTATGGGGGGATCTGTGGATGACGGACACTTATGGGGGGATCTGTGGATGACGGACACTTATGGGGGGGATCTGTGGATGACGGACACTTATGGGGGGATCTGTGGATGACGGACACTTATGGGGGGGATCTGTGGATGACGGACACTTATGGGGGGATCTGTGGATGACGGACACTTATGGGAGATCTGTGGATGACGGACACTTATGGGAGATCTGTGGATGACGGACACTTATGGGAGATCTGTGGATGACGGACACATATGGGGAGGATCTGTGGCAGGCACTGTTATATATGTGCCATCCACAGACCCCCCACCCCATAACAGTGCCATCCACAGTGCCCCCCCAGCCCATAACAGTGCCATCCACAGATTCCGTGTGCCCGCCGCCGCCGTTTAAAGTTATTAAACATGCCCCCCTCACTCCTAATAGTACCGTATATCCGAATTTCTTCTGTATAATGCCGGCAGGCGGGCCTGCTTCATTCATAAAGCAGGCGGCGCAGGCACGTGACATCACTGAGGGACGCGCCGGCCGCCCGGCCTGCCTGCCGGCATTATACAGAAGAAATTCGCACACCCCAAAGGCCGGCCCTGAACGAGCCCCCCTTTACGGAGCCTGGCGCCCCCCCTGGGGGGCGCGCCCCACTATTTGAGAAGCACTGCTCTAATCAAACATCTGAAATACTGAAATTACCCTTCGTTTCCCACCATCTTCCTGTGCGATTATAATCATGTATCACTATTACTACTATTATTATTATCATTATTATTTCACCACTTAAATGATGTCGTTCCATTTTACTCCCACCATTTTTCTGTGTGTTTTTAATCGAGTATTATTATTATCGTTATTATTTCTATTTCGCTATTCAATTTACGTATCATGTTTTATGAACTCGTGCGGGTGCCTCAATGGGCTGCGCCTTCTAACCTATGCGTCCCTAGTATTGTTTACTGTACGTCCGCTCACGTACTATATCCAATCATGTTAATCTTTACGTTTTCAACCATCTTTTTACGTATTGAATAATTTTTATCCCTTACTATTACTTTTTTACATACATTTCCTTCTATATTTATTATCTTTTCTATTTTACCCTCCATCGCTGTACGTCACCTTTCACCAATATTATGTGGTTTTTTTAGACTTACTTCGAAACGCGTTGTCGCTTTGTACCAATCGAAAATAAAAAATGATTTTATATACATCCATTGAGGTCGTGTATTTGCACCAAGAGTTCTTATATTGGTGCACATCCCCCCACTGCATTCTACTTCACTCCTCTGGAGAAGCGGCAGCTCCATTTACGAGGACTGAGAGATACCGCCAGCGCCGACCCTTCGCCCTCACGGGTGTTGTGAACATAACGATTGACACGTTTTATTCATAAACATCGTTTTATCTACATCCTAGTGCACGTCCCCCCACAGCAAGTTGTAGATGTGACAGTGAGAAGGGATGGGGACGGTTTGAGGATCTACATATAAAGACTACTGACAAAGACATTTCTCCGATATGATAGTAATCATCCGAAACCCATGCTACAATCTCTACCGTATAGTCAGCTGCTACGGGTTAAAAGGATTGTGGGTAATGAGACAGAAATACGGACCAGGTTGAAGGAACTAAATTTGTTAAGAGGGGATACCCTAAAAAACCTGTGAACACACATACAGTCAGGTCCATAAATATTGGGACATGGACACAATTCTAACATTTCTGGCTCTGTACACCACCACAATGGATGTGAGATGAAACGGACAAGATGTGCTTTACCTGCAGACTGTCAGCTGTAATCTGAGGGATTTACATCCAAATCAGGTGAACGGTGCAGGAATTACAGCAGTTTGCATATCTGCCTCCCACTTGTTAAGGGACCAAAAGTAATGGGACAATTGTCTTCTCAGCTGTTCCATGGCCAGGTGTGTGTTATTCCCTCATTATCCCAATTACAATGAGCAGATGAAAGGTCCAGAGGTCATTTCCAGTCTGCTATCTGCATTTGGAATCTGTTGAGGTCAACTCCCAAGATGAGATCCAAAGAGCTGTCACTATCAGTGAAGCCATCATTAGGCTGAAAAAACACAACAAACCCATCAGAGAGATAGCAAAAACATCAGGCCTGGCCAAAACAACTGTTTGGAACATTCTTAAAAAGAAGGAACGCACCGGTGAGCTCAGCAACACCAAAAGACCCAGAAGACCACGGAAAACAACTGTGGTGAATGAGCGAAGAATTATTTCCCTGGTGAAGAAAACGCCCTTCACAACAGTTGTCCAGATCAAGAACACTCTCCAGGAGGTAGGTGTATGTGTGTCAAAGTCAACAATCAGGAGAAGACTTCACCAGAGTGAATACAGAGGGTTCACCACAAGATGGAAACCATTGGTGAGCCTCAAAAACAGGAAGGCCAGATTAGAGTTTGCCAAACGACATCTAAAAAAGCCTTCACAGTTCTGGAACAACATCCTATGGACAGAGGAGACCAAGATCAACTTGTACCAGAGCGATGGGAAGAGAAGAGTATGGAGAAGGAAAGGAGCTGCTCATGATCCTAAGCATACCACCTCATCAGTGAAGCATGGTGGTGGTAGTGTCATGGCGTGGGCATGTATGGCGGCCAATGGAACTGCTTCTCTTGTATTTATTGATGATGTGACTGCTGACAAAAGCAGCAGGATGAACTCTGAAGTGTTTCGGGCAATATTATCTGCTCATATTCAGCCAAATGCTTCAGAACTCATTGGACGGCGCTTCACAGTGCAGATGGACAATAACCCAAAGCATACTGCAAAAGCAACCAGAGAGTTTTTTAAGGGAAAGAAGTGGAATGTTATGCAATGGCCGAGTCACTGACCCAGGAGGCAAGCCGAGCAAGGACAACAGTACAGAG